>NW_007737889.1:6240-22219 GCF_000696425.1 Galeopterus variegatus | reverse complement strand
TGTATTTGGGAAAAGTAGGGTCAGGTATTCTTTGTACTATTTTTATTCTTGCTATTTTTCTGCAAGTCCTCTTGGGTGAGGCACAGGAGAGGGGATCTAAGGACAGCTCCTCTCACTCCACACTCGACCTGTTCAGTCGCCCTTTTCTTCAACCGCCTCTGCCATGAGGCTTAGATGACCAAACTAATCCTCACTGGATTTATTCTCACAGACTACATTTTTTAATGACCCGACTGGCTGCCTGGGGCCAGGATAAGCTCAGGAAGTGAGTGTGAGGTAAAGGGCACTGGACCCGGAGCTGCAACCTGCATGTCTGGTCCTGACTATTTGGATTAGCCGTGTGGCCTGACCAAGGCATACCTGTGAGAGATGAACACTCTGACCTAGAATTTTTCTAAGGTCTCTTGTAGTGTTATGATTTTATATCTTGCATCCACCACTCCTCAGAACAGAGGCACCGATGAAGCGCTGGGCAATCTGTCTCTAATGATGCAGCCATAGAGGATTTGAAACCTTCCACCTGTTACTTTTTCCTCTTACTGCTTAACTTTGGGTATTAGGTTGTTATGTTGCATTCTAGGGAGTCTAGAAATAAGGGTGTGTGTGTGGTGTGGGGTGTGTGTGGTGTGGGGTGTGTGTGGTGTGTGTGGGGGTGTNTTCTATCAAGGAGAACAACACATACGAATAACAACATTAAAAAATCTATAGCACTGAATCACAACTAAAAGTAATGCCTTTCATTTTCTTTTTTTCTTTCTTTTTTTTTCCTTTTTGTCTCCTTTCGTGACCGGCAATGGATCGCAACCCTCAGTGTCGCGCCCGTACCGGACCGGGACCGGCAACGGGATCGCAACCCTAGCGAGCGGCCGGTCTGTATGTGGGATCCGAACCCTCGGCGGGAGTGCCGCCAAGCTTCCCAAGCGGCGCACTGCAGCAGTGTGCCACCGGGCCGGCCCCCATGCCTTTCATTTTCTAACAGGCCTTGCAGTTTTGAAATAATTTTATATCCATTTTCTTATATGATCTGCCAAAGAACCCAGTGAGACAGTCAGGACAGGAAACATTACCCCCATTTTAAAGATGAGAATACTGATTCGGAGAGGGCAAATGACCCACAACTAATTTGTGGTAGTTCATCAATTAGAACCCCAGCTTTTTGACCCTGTGTAGATGTTCTTCCCAATCAAACATTTCAGGACCTACAAGATTTATTCTACAAAACAACAGTCTGTACACTTAAAAAGTCACTGTCATGAAAGGCAAAGAAAGACCAAGAAACTGTTCTCAGTTAAAGAAAACTAAAGAAGCATGATGACTAAATTGAATATGGGAGTCTACATAGGATTTTAGATTGAGAACATAAATTACTTTTTTAATAGGCATTACTGGGACAATTGCCAAAATTTCAGTGTGGACTGTGTATTAGATAGCATTATATCCGTGTTAAATTTCTGAATTTGATAATTGCACTATGGTTGTATAATATCCTGCTCTTGTTCTCAGAAGATACACACTGAAGTTTTTAGGAATAGAAGGTTATAATCTGTGTAACCTACTTTCAATTGGTTCAGAAAAAATGGCAGAAAATGTAGGACTGTCCACCCTTTAGCAAGAAATCTTCAGATGTGCCCCCCCCCCCCATATCCCTCCCACCTTCAATACTTTCACCCAGTACTCATGAAGGAGGGTAGGAGGAGTGCTGGTCAGGAAGGCAAAGTCTCCTGTCCAAGGCTCAGGAGTAGTGAGGGGAGTAGAAGATTCTAGCAATCCGAAAAGAAAAGATGTCATTATTATACAAGGATTTATTCAACAATCACTGCTGTACTAGACAATAGCTATTTCCAGACAGCATCAGCTTTCCAGGGGTTCAGTGTCCAGTGGTGAGGTAAAAACCTAAAGAGGTGCAGCAATGTAACATATCACGGTAGGCACTGCAACAGTGGCGTGTCCATGGGGCAGTGATGGGACAGGGCCCTCTTCTCTGCAGTTGTCCAGGGAAGCTCATGGATGCGACGCCTCTGTCTTGAAATGAGTATAAGGATAACTGAAGAGTTGACCAAGCAGGAACAGAGAAGAATGATTCAACAACCATGTGCACCTGAGATTCATAGACGGCAGGAAATAAAATGAAATAAAATAAGCATATAATTGTACTTTAGAGAAAGCACATGCAAGAGAGAGTGAGAGAGAGAGAGAGGTAGTTGCATGGGAAGCTGGTGGCAGATCAGAAGCGCACAAGAAGCAGAGAGAAGAGCGTGATCTATGTAGCAGCGTGAGGAACAGGCCACCGTGCTTCTCAAATGGGGCTCCTCTGGAGTGTGGAAGGGTGTCCCAGGAGGTCTGGGATGTCACGGGGGTAGGAGGAGTGCTGGTCAGGAAGGCAAAGTCTCCTGTCCAAGGCTCAGGAGTAGTGAGGGGAGTAGAAGATTCTAGCAATCCGAAAAGAAAAGATGTCATTATTATACAAGGATTTATTCAACAATCACTGCTGTACTAGACAATAGCTATTTCCAGACAGCATCAGCTTTCCAGGGGTTCAGTGTCCAGTGGTGAGGTAAAAACCTAAAGAGGTGCAGCAATGTAACATATCACGGTAGGCACTGCAACAGTGGCGTGTCCATGGGGCAGTGATGGGACAGGGCCCTCTTCTCTGCAGTTGTCCAGGGAAGCTCATGGATGCGACGCCTCTGTCTTGAAATGAGTATAAGGATAACTGAAGAGTTGACCAAGCAGGAACAGAGAAGAATGATTCAACAACCATGTGCACCTGAGATTCATAGACGGCAGGAAATAAAATGAAATAAAATAAGCATATAATTGTACTTTAGAGAAAGCACATGCAAGAGAGAGTGAGAGAGAGAGAGAGGTAGTTGCATGGGAAGCTGGTGGCAGATCAGAAGCGCACAAGAAGCAGAGAGAAGAGCGTGATCTATGTAGCAGCGTGAGGAACAGGCCACCGTGCTTCTCAAATGGGGCTCCTCTGGAGCACATGCAAGAGAGAGTGAGAGAGAGAGAGAGGTAGTTGCATGGGAAGCTGGTGGCAGATCAGAAGCGCACAAGAAGCAGAGAGAAAAGCGTGATCTATGTAGCAGCGTGAGGAACAGGCCACCGTGCTTCTCAAATGGGGCTCCTCTGGAGTGTGGAAGGGTGTCCCAGGAGGTCTGGGATGTCACGGGTAAAATGGCACATCATCAAGGACATTTTAATGCACATTGATATCCAAACAAATATATGTAGGAGAATAGCAAATTCATGTGGAGTTTTTAAGATAAACCACAAAACTTTAAAGAAATCGCCCTAGTTTTAAGTACTTCAAACTCTGTCCCCCCACCATCCATGGGAGGCTGCATTTCTTTCCTTTGCCCTTACAGCCAAGTCCCTAATAATTTGCTAAGCAAGGGGGAGAATGGCAATCGGGTGGGCATGACTGGCCCTTTGGTAATTTGTGCCTGCCTTTTTTTTTCATTTTTTTAGATCAATATGACATTTTTATGTTTATGTTGTTGCACCTATTTCCATTGCACCTTTTCCATTTTTTTATGATATATAAGGTCTTTCATGCAGAGATCAGAGACATAATCACAATTTTTTTATCATTCACATAGCTTCCCTGTGTTTTTCCTCTTCATAATCTACAATACTTGAATCCACTTGGGATTTATTTTTGTTTATTTATTCTATTGTACGGTATTAAGTATGGAAACTAAACTTACCCACCCCTCCCCCAAACTGCCAATTTTCTAGTATATTCTGTTCTTTTCCCTGTTTATTCATGGTATATACTTTATCATATACCAAGTCCTTTAATATTATATAGATTCTGTTTCTGGCCTATTTATTCAATTGGAATTTTGGTTGTAAATGCATGAAACTTAAAATTAGTGAGTTAAACAGACCACATTATAATAGTGATCAGTAATGGTTCTTCATAGCCAAGGGATTGACTCTGTCTAACTTCTCTCCTAAAGAGGAACAGGGACAGACCTGTGGTAGGTCCTGGAGTCAAAGGAAAAGCTGAACAACCAGATGGGGGAAAGTTAGGTTTCACTCTGGCAGCTCCAGAGCTCTGGGTGGCAGGAAACAGGGCAATCTGCAGGGCACCACCACTGAGATCAATGAGTTTCCGATTTTTAGCTTTGTGTCACCCAGTCAAAACCCAAATTGCAGAGGGGCCAAATTCACTGATCCTGGGTCACAAGCTCACCTAAATCCAACCAATGTTATTGGAAGAAAAGAAAATAGATGCCAGGGAAGTTACTAAATATTACTAGAATTGCATGCCCGGCAAGTAACAGTAATCAGAGGTCATGCAGGGAAGTTCTCTGGTTTTCTTAACATAAGTTGCACATATTCTTCTATTAAGTTATTGCTTTTATTCCAACATATATTCTAATTTTATTACCACTGCTACACAGGAACACTATTGTTGAATGAGTAAATATATTTTGTTTGTGGCCATGTTGCCAAATGTTTAATAATTCTAGCAGTTTTTCAGATGATTCCTTTAGGTTTTTAAGTAGACAAGGATATTATCTGCAGATAGTTACTGTTTTGCTTCCTCCCAATACCTTTGTTCTTGTTTTATGTTTTATTGCCCTAAAACTTCTAGGTCAATTTTAAACAATTATAGTAATATTAAACCTTCTTGTTTTTCCTATTTAGTTTTTAATTTTTTATTATAATTATAACATACCTATTGATAAACAAATTTTTCTACATACCTATCGAAAAACAAATTTGAATAATGCAAAAGGGACTGAAGGGTTAAAGCCCCCTCCCTTTGCAGACCCTTTGAATTGTACCCCATTGTTACAAATTCCTTGTTTTGCACACACTTTCTATACATATAAAATGGCATATCGTATATTATATAAATTGTTTATATAATGTTACCTTTTATTTCAAATATGATTTTTATTATATCTCCCAAAATAGATAACTTGTTTCCTTTTTTCCTCACTTTTTAAATATAAAACAATCATCTCCTACTTTCTATAATTAGGGCCTGACCACTATAACATGAATTTTCTTGTTCTTGAATGCTTGATTATGATTTACTTTTTTCATTGTCTAGCCACAGATCTTTGAGTAGTTATTTATGAAATGTATCTCAATGGAATATTTTCTAAATCCATCCTTACATATCTGAAAATTAATCAATTTATTCAGCAAATATATATTGAGTGTCTACTCTATTACGGGCACTGTTCCAAAAGCTGAGGATATGGTGGTAAAGAAAACAAACCCAAATTCTGTTTTGTCGGACAGACAGACAATAAACCAAAAATAAATAAATAAAAGAAATTGTCGGGCCGGCCCGGTGGCGCACTGCTACAGTGTGCCGCTTGGGAAGCGCGGCAGCACTCCCGCCGAGGGTTCGGATCCCACATACAGACCGGTTCCCGCTCACTGGCTGAGCGAGGGGCGGGCGCAGCGCCGAGGGTTGCGATCCAGTGGCCGGTCCCAGTCCGGTACGGGCGCGACACTGAGGGTTGCGGTCCGTTGCCGGACACGAAAAAAGACAAAAAAAGACAAAAAAAAAAAAGAAATTGTCTATGCTAATGGGTACAGGGTTTTTTTTTTTTTTTTTTTAATGAAAATGTTCTGGAATTAGATAGTGATGATACTTACACAACTTTGGGAATATACTAAAAAATACTGAACTGCATATGTACTTTTAAAGGGTGAATTTTATGATATATGAATCATATCTCAATTTAAAAAAACAAACAAAAGAAATAGCAGTCTATTTGTATGCTGGTGGTAACGATCCAGGACAGACCGTGTTTTTGAGTAGAAAATACAGGATGGGATCTAATACACTGGGCCTTCTATTGCCCCTATACTCAAATGACAATTGGCGGGGGAGGGTTCTTGGGCTGCAAGCTTTTTCTCTCACAGCAGTATAAATGTTGCTCCATTGCCTTCTCTATCATACACCTTCTGTGCCCACCTTTCACACCAGCCATCGTCTGGCCTTGGCATGTCTGACCCGACAGCACTTCACACCAGCTGTGGTTCTCCTCCTTTCTGCCCAGCACTCTTGTTCCCTTTTCACTGTATCAACACTCCAGTTTCCCTTTTTAGATGCACCTCATCCTCATTATTAGTGGACACACCAGATAGAGCTAACCCCAAACCTACCCCAAGGTTAGGCATTTGACCCAGTTGGCGCCAATCAGTGTGAATTTCTTTCTGCTAGGGTGAGTAAACTGATAGAATGCAAGCCTGGAGTTATTGGTCACCATGTTTGCCACCAGCAGAAAGAACTTGCCAGCAATGGAATCAAAATAAGTGAGAGCAGAAGCAAGACACAGCAAGAGATAGATCTTCAACAATATTGTCTGGGTACCTGGACCCTGCAATATCTGAGCATGACCTACCCCTGCACTTTCTATTTCCTGAATTTACAAATTTTCCTTTTTTCCAAAGCTTGTTTAAGTTGATAGTCTGTCATTTACAACAAAAGGTCACTTATAATAAAGGCTACATACAAATTTGGTCCTTCACTGAGACTGCATTTGCAGGGTGTAGTGGAAAGAAGAGAGAGATTTGGATTTAAAATTAGTTTAAGTTTCAAGCTCTATCTGTTGTTGACATAGGATAAGTCATTTCTGAGCCTCATTCATTACCTTTCAAATGGGACAAGATTCTATCTACTTTGTAGATCTGTGAGCATCGAATGTAGAATCTATTTGAAAGTAATTCATGATTTATAAAGCATTCTGGAAAAGTAAGTAATTAATGACCAATTATGTTATTTTGCCTCATTCCTAAGAGAGAAATTTTGCCGGTTCCTTTTGTCATGAAAGTTAGTGTCAATTAATGTTCTTCAAACCCATTTTGTTTTATACCTCTGGATAAAAATTTGGGTATGTCTTTAATTCCTTCTGATTTTTTCCCGCTGATGTTTCTAAGCGAAATAACAGGAAAGCTTTATTATCAAAACATGTCCTGAAATAAATGGTACAATGCCTGGGATTTGCAAGATTGGGAGTGGCAGGGTAGTGGGTAGGGGTACGGATGCAAGAAGTCAGCCATGGGTTGATCATTGCTAAAGCTGTATAATGACCACATAGATATTCATTATACTATATTCTCTACCTTTGTATATACTGGAAACTGTCCGTAATAAAAACCTAAAAATTCCCTGAAACCCTAAGGGGGAATACACCCATCTGAAAAGACTTGCTAACCTGCAGGTCTCTGATTTTGTAATTACATTCAGATGTCAGACCTAGTTTTTATAGACACAAGCATATGTTAGTGGGGGTAAATGGCCTAGATTCATTCATTCAACTTACAGAAGCATAGTAGTGATAGACAATTCAGAAGAGTTATTCAGAAATACCCCAGCTAGAGCTAACAAAGAGAAAAGCAGGTCTGAAAATAGTGTGATGATCATGGGAACTCAGCACAAATATAACCAACATTATCACCATTATAACTCTGGCTAGAATCCCAGCACCATAGTAGACACTACTCTTTGAATTGCTTTATGCTGCATATAGTATTTAACTGTACCTATGTCTTTTTGAAAAACATATGAAAAGAAAAGAAAAAAGCAAAAGAACATTCTTAAAGAATATCAGGGGGACGGCCCCGTGGCTCACTCAGAAGAGTGCGGTGCTGGTAGCGCCAAGGCCATGGGTTCAGATCCTATATAGGGATGGCCGGTGCACTCGCTGGCTGAGCGTAGTGCAGACCACACCATGCCGAGGGTTGCGATCCCCTTACTGGTCAAAGAAAAAAAAAAAAAAAAGGATATCAGGACTCCCCTCAAACCAAAAGATCATCCTGTGTCTTCAGACAGTCTGCACTCAAATCTTGCTAAATGGATGGCCATCTAGCCTGATCAACAGGGCACAGTCACCATGTGAACTGAAGGTCATATGGGAAATGTGAAAGAATCTGAGATTTGGAGTTAAAAGTAATGGACTGAAATATCAGCTCAGCTATGCACTGGCTCTTGTTCTTGCACGAGTCATTTAACCTCACTGAACCTTAATCATTTTAAAAATGGAAATGATAGTAATCTCTACTTTCAGGGATGCCAAATGTGGCATGTGGAGGTGGAAGAGCTTTGTAATTGCAGCAGCCTGATCATTTATTGGTTATTGTTGTTATTGTTTTATTATTTGAAGAACATTTTCACAGTAAAATGTTTCAAAGTCATGTATTCCTTATGTTCAGAATATTTTTCTCAAAACTTACCTAAATTTCTCCTGCTTAAATTAAAGGCTGCTCATCTTGGTGAAAGTAAATGGGCTCATTCAGCATCACTCATGGAGCATCATGTCAAAAATCACAGCATGCTTGTGCTGGAGGGGAATTGGCAGTCAATCCAGCCTTCTCATGTCACACATGAGGAAACTAAGGCTCACAGTGTTGAAACATCAGTCAAGAGGATACAGTTGGCAGGGGTGAGAGCAGGACTGAAGCTAAATCTGGATTCTAGGTCAAGATCCACAACAGCATATTGTTCACAAAGAGGAGGGAAAATCAAGACACCTTTTCTTTACATTATTGTTTATCAGACTGTGTCCCTTGGAATACAGTTTCCTCAAGATGTTAATGAACATTACACATGAAAGGGTTCCAGAGATCAATTTGCGCAATACTAGATAATTTGATGTCAAGTGGGGTCGCTTACAGAGAGACTTCTCAAAGCTTTGCATCCATATACTATTATACGAGGCTACTTCAAAAAGTTTATGGAAAAATTGAATTAAAAGATAATATGAATCCTTCCATTAACTTTTTGAAGATTCCCCATGATATAAATCCAAGAGAAAGAACAGAATTCCCCAAAATATTTGACCATAAACCCTTATTTTAGTACACAGACCCCAGAGCCATGTGATCTTTGTTCAAGTGCTGTCTCTAGTAACTGTGTCATCTTGGACAAGTTACCTAGTCATTCTGTACCTCAGTTTCTGCATCTGAAAAGGTGGGATAATAAAGGTACCTATTTAATCACCTTATTAATAAGATTCAATGAGTTAACAGAAATGAAGTATTTGGAACGCTACCTAGCACATAGTAAACACCATTAAAGTTTTTGCTATTGTTATATTATTATTTTTCTGTTGTTATTGTTATTCCAGCTGTCATTATTTTAGAGGACTACACATTAACGTCTCAGTGATCTGGAACAGATGGGGCAACATGAGAAACTCTGTTCTCGGAAGTGGTTACCCAACATAGTGGCTCTTAAAACAACAGGCTGCCAGCCCTCCCACCTGAGATTCAGATGCAGTTGGTCTGTGATGGAGACCAGGATTTTGTACCTTAGATGACTCTGATGATCATTCAGATTTGGGATCCACTAATCTTATCAATGCCATTTCTTTACACTTCTTACTTATGGCCAATATTTCAAAATTCTAGGAAACTTTCTCCCCTTGGAATGCGAGAACTTTGGAGATTTGAGGGGAGATGGGAGAGACAGGCTCGACCCCCAGCATGTCTAGTGGATTATCTGTGGTGCCATGATCCAACCTGCCTGGTAACAAACCACTTATTTATTATATATGTTACAATAGGAAACCTGGGTGAGGCCTTCCAAAAGGATTATTAGCCTTTTATGATCCAGAGCAGTACAGAGAAGGAAAAACAAAATTAATCGGGAGTAGAGGAAGGGACAAAAATAAAATAATTTTCACAAATGATAAGTGCATTTCTCTGTTTTTTAGATATTGCTAGTGTCCCTGCCATACATACTATGCCATTTGCAATCCCAGCAGCAACAAGCAATAGTGACTATTTTCCCAAAGTCTCACCCACAGAATGAACTGCTAACTCTTTGGATTTTTGCCTATCAAGGTGAACTATGGTATGTCAGTATGGTTTTCATTTTCATGGGCCTAATTTGCAAATTCTCTTAATATGTTTAGGGTAATTTGTATTTACTTTTCTGTAAACTATACAGCTTTGAATTCTTCCCTTTGTCACAAGTGTGAGCTGCTCTACCTAAGTTCATAAACCACTGAAAGAGTTACAGGAAATAGAGCAAAGCCACACATTTCCACAGTCATTTGCTCTTCTTACTGCTACAGGAGCCAACAGAGCACCAAGGAGACCTCATAGCTGTTCTTCAATGGAAATAGACCAGGCTATTCCTGGATCACCCTAGTAACAACAGCCAGCTTGTCTCCATCAGGCAAACCAAAACATCTGGTTTAGTCCCTTGTTTGGAGAAATATGGGAGACTTGGTCCCCACCTTTAAAGAGTCTGTATTATGTCATTCTCTAAATTTTGGATGGAGACAAATAGATTGACTTGAAAAACGTTATCTTTTCTCACTTCTCAACAAAGAGAAATGTCATGATGGTTCAAAAGATTGGTTCCACACCGTTATGCTATTTTGTAAACTGAATATGGCTATTTAACATATTGTGAAAATTAAATTGATTGTGGTATTTAAACACTGAATTAGTTAAAATTACGCTAATTCAAAAAATGCCAAAGCTGGCTGGTTAGGTCAGTAGGTTATAGCATGGTGCTGATAACACCAAGGCCCAGGGTTCAATACCTGTACCAGCCAGCCAAACAAACAAACAAAAAAAAAGCTATCTGCTAATCATAATATATTTATATAGGGTTTGTTAAAGATTGCCCTGTTTTTAGTTGTATTTTGTCATTGTGCTAATTACATTGCTTAACAAAATTAGTACTTAATTGTTAAACATTATAGAGGAGCATGTGTCATTTAAAGTGTAACTGGAATTGGACCCAACATGGGAGAAGTCACTGGTTTCAGCTGATACAGAATGACTTTATCCTCTGCAAAGCTAAATAACTAGAAGGTACTTGAACGTTATTATATTGATTATGATGCCATAAATATCTGTAAAATAATGGATTTTTTTTCCTGAGCTCACACATATTTTCTCTCTCTTTTATTTCTAATGCAGGGGTAAGCAGAAAGGACACTTTCATCAAACCACTCCACGTGGGCTCTCATCCAATAAAAGGAATACAGACACTAAAGAATGATCATACAAAATACTAAATATATCATTTCCCATTAGTACAGCACACATCCTATTCCTGGTAGTGGAAATTAGGCCATGTTAATGTGAAAGCCCAATAATGAGAGCATAAAAATTAATACACATCACTAAGATGAGTTTCAAGTTTACAAGAATCAACCTAATCCTCTTTTTAATATGCTAACTGGTAGAAGATGCTAGCAGACTTTTGGTGGAAGAAGAAAAAATAGTGTGATGGTTAATTTTATGTGTCAAACTTGGCTATGCCTCAGTACCAAGATGTATAGTCAAACATTATTCTAGGTTTTTCTGTGAAGGTGAGCAAAGCAGATTGCCCTTCATAATGTGGGTAGGCCTCATCCAATCAGTTGAAGGCCTTAATAGGGAAAGACTGACATCCTCCAAAGAAGTGGGAATTCTTCCAGCAGGCTGCTTTAGGACTCACACTGTAGCATAAACTCTTCCCTGGTTCTACAGCCTGCCAGCCTACCCTAGGATTTAGAACTTGCCTGTTTCCTCTACAATTGCATGTGCTAAGCTAATTCCTTAAAATACATCTGACTTTCTTTCTCATACACACACACACACACACACACACACACACACACACACACACACACCTTGTTGGTTTTGTTTCTCTGGAGAACACTGACTCATACAAATCATAAGGGGCTTGCAGGTAATACCTGGAAGTAGAAATGTGGGTGGAAATAAAGAAGAAGTAAGAAAGCGATGTCACCAAGATGGCAAAGTAGATGATCCTCGAGTCATTTCCCCCCATTACCATGAGCCCTTGCAGGGGAGATGACTGGCTAAGCAGCTGATGTGTCTGCCATGAGCTGGACACCCATACAAACATCAGACCAGTTCAGGCATCCTCCAGCTGTGATACAAGACTTTATACCCAGGCCAAACCACATATCTGCCATACAGCCAGCACAGTAAGGGGGAGGTCTGGGTGGCTCAGCCTTGTTCACAACAAAAGCTTGAACTCTCCCAACTTATTCCTGCTTTGTTTCTTGATTTTATCCAAGTCAACCTCTGGTTCCATCCCTGGCAGTCACCTCACCCCTTAACGTCATCATTATCTCTATAATCTGATGATAGATGTAGTTTCTTCAGCTTAACCCATGGTGGTCCTCCATGGACTTAATTTGGCAAGTGTCCTCCAGCTCTACCTACTCTTGAAATTTCTCCAAACAAGTGAGGATCTCTAGCCCTATCCCTAGAAGGCTGAACATTCACTAACTGGAGACTCATATCACTTAATCTTAGCCATAAGGTCTTTCTTCACTAGAGGTTGATGAGACCCTCTCCATTCAGGTTGTTATCTTCTTTTTAATAATACCTACAGAGACCTTACAGAAGAAACAAAACCATTACTTGTATAGAGCTGGTCCTACAAGAGAGTGTTAATAAAATACAATTTACTAGACAGAAGTATAAATATATATAAACTAACAACAGGAAACATTCAAATAAGACTATAGTTTATCCTCATTTTACTGATGACAAAACTGAGGATCAGAATTTTCTTGAAGATACTTGCCCAACATCCCACAGTTGGGTTCCAAGTCCATATTGGTTATCAGATTCCAGGGCTAATATTCTTAACCACTGTAGCAAAGTGCCTCCCATCGCTCTATGGAAGAAGGCGACACTAAAAAAAAAATCCAATGATGCTAGAGAGTGAAAGAGAATCTGGTATCCTTATGAAAGCTTAAGAATAAAAGCATGGAGGACACTTTTCATTGTTCACAATGTACAAGACATTTATTAGTGACTGATAAGACCAGAAAAACAGAAGTAAGCACTTCTCTGTAACAAACTGTCACTGGTGACATGTTTAAATTCCTTCAGAATCATAAGAAAATTAGGCTGATCATATATTTAGTGGAATTATTTTCCAAAGTAGGTCTGAGTGAAATAGAGCTCCCTACACCCTCATAACATACGCTATCTGCTTCTGTAGAATTGCTTGCTTAACCTAAGTAACTACATTCTACCCCCTGTCTGACCTACAGACTAACCCCCCCCCCCTTCTGCATGAGAAACCGTTGACCTTCTTGTAGAAACAAAGCTGCTGCATAGAAACAGGAGCTATACACAGTGAGCTATTGCATGGGAACATACACGATGAAACGTTGTATGCTTGATTGCTCTAACAGCTCATTCTTGGCTTATGTGACCTAGATCCCTAGCTTGCTTTGTGCACCTGGACAAACCCATGTGCCAACGAGATGTAGTTTTTGTCTTTAAAAACCCCTCAAGACCAAGGCCTGATGCTGCTCTTCCTTGGTTGTTCCTCGGGAGATGGACGCTGGCCAGCTGGAGTGAATAAACTGCCCTTTTCTGCATGAGTGGTGTGTAAGTGCATTTCTTGTGGGAGGGTGCCTCACAACATGGGGACAGCAGTACTGGAAGATTCTCCTTTTCAAAAGAATTACATGACTAAATGCAGTTGGAAAATATTCCATACTCTAGAAAATTCACAATGCACTGTAGCACATAAATTATTTTGGGAAGCTCTGCAAAAAGGATAGCTATGTAACTGTTAACCCAACATATTTCAAACTTAGTTGCCCATGGAAAAACTTTTTTGTACCATCTGTTAACATCCTTTAGGATTTGCACCCTTCAAACACATGTTGAGAAATGCTATTTTATAATATTGAAGGAAAGAAAAATACAATTGGCTGATCACTGTTATCCATGTTATTTAATTCTCATAGCAGTCCCATGGCTTGTATTATCAGATTTTGGCTACTCATTTTTGTTTGAGAGTTCATCAAATGACCTTTAAATTCTCAACCCAGGTAGTGCCTTCAACACTTAAGTGCTGTACAGAGCACTATGAAAAGCTATTCAGGAAAGTGTTTGTTTTAACTGAAGTTCTGGTAATTAAATTATTTAGAATCAACAAATTTAGAGATTCTTAAGATAATTCAAAGACATTTTATGATGCATTAGGCAAAAATAAAGAAAAGCAACAAAAAGACTGAGAAGAAGTAAGAAAGCGATGTCACCAAGATGGCAAAGTAGATGATCCTCGAGTCATTTCCCCCCATTACCAATCAACTTACAACTATTAAATCACAAAACTGCCATCCTGTAATTACTGGAACTTGGGGGAAGAGGAGGAGAGACCCATGGAGTCCATGAAGGTGTGGAAAGCTGCAGTGAGTGGGAGGAGAGATTACCCAACAGACCCAACCTCAGCCATTCACAGAGCAGCCACCAGCACACGGAGAAGCTACCTAAATATGGCAAAGCTGCAGCAGCTCCCTTTGAGTGAAGTTACTTGGAGTCTGCAGGGGAGAAGGTATTGTGAACGCTGGCCAAAAAAAATCACTTCAGAGTGCACCATCCCATTTCCCAGGCCAGCAAATGTCCTCTCAAGCTTTCCCCACACCTGCATAAGAGAGGGGCTGCAGCCAATGTAAGGAAGAAATCACTCAGAAGTCAGAAGTTTCTCCAATCCAGGAACTAACCACAGAAGAGCAAATCAGTTCCTGTGCAGTTTTTAAGTAGTGGTGGTTGCTTGCAATCTACCACAGAATGGAAAAAACAAAATCACAGACCAGAGACAAAGTTCTTATATTAACTAGTAAAGGTCTAACACCACCAAAGAACACCTATGAAACCAGGAAGAAGTAGCCATCTCCTCAAATGCCCAGGCAGCAACATAAAGAGGCAAAGACCAAGAAAGAAGAGAGAAATATGACACCACCAAAGAAAACCAACAAATCTTCAGAAATGGACCCAGAAGAACAGCGGACTTATGAAATGTCTGACATAGAATTCAGAATAATTCTCTTAAAGAGGTTCAGGGAGACTCTCGGTCAAGATGGTGGAATAGATGGCCCCCGGCCTCACTCTCTCCTACAAATCAACCAATTTACAACTATAAAAAAGTAACAGCCAAGCTGGGGCCACTAGAGCTCAGGGGAAGAGGAGGAGAGACCTACAGAGTGCATGAAGGTGGGAGAAGCCATGATGAGAGAAAGAAAAAGCTGCTTGGAGGATTTTGGGTCATGGCCACTTTAGGGCTGTAGCTACTGAGTGCACAGAGCAGGAGCCAGCAGAAGCTTCAGCTGTGCCCTTTGGATGGAGTTGATTGGAGGCATCAGGGGAGAAGAGGGTCTTGGTAGCCCCCAAGACAGCAAGACAACTAATAGGGTTCCTGAGGACCCACATAGGAGTGAGGAGCCAGAACAACTGAAAAAAAGGAGCCATTCAGAAGCGCATGAGTCATCATAAGGGACTGGTGCATGGCCCATCCCATGGCAATTGTTTGCAGCATGGGCAGTGGGGGAGGTAGGCCCACCGGGAAAACACTGGGGCACAGCAAAGACAGCCAATCTGTCCCCCAGTCAGCACAGGACCACCCAGAGGAGACTGGTCAGGAATATAGAATTGTATGGGGTGCAGTTTGATGAAAAGACTCAGGCCCAGATCAGAGTTTCTACACAACCCAGGTGCACTGGGTCTCTGGAGAGCTGGAAGTACCTATAAGGTCAACCATTAAACCCTAGCTGCACAAAAATCCTTCCCTATGGAAAGAGCAGCAAAGCAGCAATTTAGCTCAACCACACAGCTCAAGTGCTGGTTCCCACAGGAAGTTCCCCCATTTAGAACTAAGCAAAGGACAAAAAATTGATTCCAGCCCAGGCATACCACCAGCACCTCAGGGCCTGCCAGGGGACCTGAGGAATAGAGCTGGAGACCAGATCCCCTGCCCACAACCAGGCATACCACCAGCACCTTGGGGCCTGCCAAGTGACCTGAGGCATTGAGCAGGGACCAGACCCCATCCCACAACTAGGCACACCACCAGCACCCCAAGTTCCTGAGGCATAGAGCCAGGGACTGGATCCCCCCACAACCAGGCACACTGCCAGCACCAAGGAGAATGCCAAAAACATCACCTCCATGTGAGTGACCCACCACAGCCACCACAATAACCATAGCTGCCACAAAAGTG
>NW_007737889.1:2002-6091 GCF_000696425.1 Galeopterus variegatus | reverse complement strand
GACCTGAGGAATAGAGCTGGAGACCAGATCCCCTGCCCACAACCAGGCATACCACCAGCACCTCAGGGCCTGCCAGGGGACCTGAGGAATAGAGCTGGAGACCAGATCCCCTGCCCACAACCAGGCATACCACCAGCACCTTGGGGCCTGCCAAGTGACCTGAGGCATTGAGCAGGGACCAGACCCCATCCCACAACTAGGCACACCACCAGCACCCCAAGTTCCTGAGGCATAGAGCCAGGGACTGGATCCCCCCACAACCAGGCACACTGCCAGCACCAAGGAGAATGCCAAAAACATCACCTCCATGTGAGTGACCCACCACAGCCACCACAATAACCATAGCTGCCACAAAAGTCGCTAGACATCACAACCACCACACAGATGGTCCACCAGCCCCTGGAATGCATTGACACAAGGAGAGTCACCAGTAGAGACCAAAGAAAAGAATAGGATGTCTCTCTCTACAAAGTCCATTCCAGAGTGACAGAAGAAGCATCTGCTCTATGATAATATTGGGGGACCTGATCACACCTCTCAGCATTGGACAGATCATCTAGGCAACAAATCAATAGAGTAACCATTACTCTTTCAGAAGAAGAGAAGAAATCTAGGGTAATTAGGGGGAGGTGGAAGAGGGGTATAGGGAGAGATTGCACAAGGGCAGTAAAGAATAAGTACAATTTGTAACAGTATATATATTAGTAATATTGATTTGGTCAACATATGCCAACATTGAACCCCCAAAATATGTACAATCAATTATGATTCAATAAAAATTTAAAAAATAAATAAAAATAAAAATAAATTGAATTAAATTTAAAAAAAAATAAAAAGAGGTTCAGGGAGTCACAAGAAAATATATAGAGAAAATTAATTGATATTTGTAAAACAATCTAGGAGCAGAACAAAAAAACTTGACAAAGAAATAGAACTGATTAAAAAAAAAAGAAATTCTAGAAATAAAGAATACCTTATCTGAACTGAAAAACTTGATAACTCCAACAGCAGACTTAATTAAACAGAGAAAAACAATCAAAGAACTCAAAGACAGATCATATGAAACTATCTATTCAGAAAAGAAAAAAGAATAGGAAAAAATGAAACAGAATATACAAAAAAAGGGGGGGTATTCTCATTGAAGTAGAGAGTAAAATAATGGTTACCAGAGGGCAGAAGGGGCGGGGTAGTGGTGGATTAATGGGTACAAAGCTTATGCTGTCAACCCTAAGTGAATCAATGTAGTATATGCATGTGTTGAAACAACACACCAGACCCCACAAATATGCACAAATAAAGGTTAAAAAAAAAAGACTGAGAACCTTGAGGATGACACTGACTGCTGTTGTGAGTCTTAAATATTGGATTTTTTTCTTCGTTCTTTATTTTATAGAGAATCTTTGGCTATCTTGCTCATTCTGTAACAACCACACTTGAACCTTTCCTTGCCTTTAAGCTTCTGCTCTCTCTCCTTTCCTTCAAAATTAAACTTATGAAAAGAATAATCTTCAGGTACTATCATTTTTTTTGCTGTTAGTTTGTTGTTTGGCAGCTGGCCAATAAGACTCATTTCTTTTTTTGTGTGTGTGCAGCTGGCCAGTTTGGGAATCAAAACCCGCAACCTTGGTGTTAGCACCACTGCACTCTCCTAAGTGAACAAATTGGCCAGCCCCTCATTTCTTATCTCTACTCCTCAACCCACTGCAGTCTGGCTTCTGCTCCAATGTTCTAATAAATTTACTCTGGCAAAAGTCACCCATAATCTCCTAAAGCAATTTTTATGGTCATCTTAAAGCTTTTTAAGGGAGAAGTTTCAAACATATATAAAATGAACCAACTAGTATAACGTACTATTTCCCCATGTACCCATCCCCCAACTTCAACAATTATTAACTCATGGTCAAGTGCATTTCAGCTATACCCCCAACCACTTCCTCCCTTCCCATTTATTTTGAAGCAAATCCCAGACATTATGTCATTTCATCCTTAAATATTTTAGTACCTACCTCTAAAAGATAAGAACACTTTTTTTCAAAGCATAACCACAACGCTGATGGCCATTTTCTATTTCTTCTCCCACTCAACCTCTGCAGCATTTGATAATACTGACACTTCCTTTTTTTCTGAAAATGTTCTTCTCTCTTGTCTTCCTTGTCAAGCCTTTTGCCTGGTTTTTCTCCTGATATTCCTTCCTCTGTCACTGTCACTACTTTTTCTCTGCCCAACTCTATTTCAGGGCTGCTCAAACTTGGGCTCTGTTAAACTGCACATTCTAATTCATTAGGTTCAGTGTGGAAACCAAGATTCTGCATTTCAACAAGCTTTCAGATTAACGTTTTGATGCTTACAACCAATAGATTTTAGTCTTCTACTGCTGAAAACAAATTACCCCAAAATTTGCTAGTTGGCTTCTGCTCCAGTATTCCAAAATTTGCTAGTTTAACATAGCAAACATGTATTATTTCACACAGTTTCTGAGGGTCAGGAATCTGGGAGCTGGGTTATTGTGGCTCAGGGTCTCATACAAAGTTGTAGCCAAGATGTTGGCAGGAGCTACAGTCATCTGAAGGTTTGAATGGGGCTGAAGGACCATCAGCTTCAAGTATAGCTCACTCAACATGACTGTTGGAAGGAGGCCTTGGTTCCTGATCATCAGGTAGTTTAATTGTCCTCAGGATATGGCAGCTGACTTCCCACAAAGCTAGTGGTTCAAGAGAGCAAGAGAAGTCACAGTGTCCTTTATTACCCAGCATCAGAAGTCACATTGTCATCTATACAATATCCTGTTGGTTACACAAGTCAGCTCTATTCAATGTGGGAAGGCATTGCACATGGTTATGAACACCTGGAGGTGAGAATCATTGGGAACCATCTTGGATGCTGGCTTTTACACTGGTCCATGGGCCATACTCTTAGGAATAAGAATTTACACAATATCCTTGGAAGATTATTTTTTGTTATTCCTATGACATCATATTTCACTTATATGAGTATATGAATAACACTTAAGTTTTTATATCAGCCCACTGTCCTCATTTTTTCCTGAGGTCCATACCTATATTTCTAACTGCCAAATGGGCCATATCTTGGTATGTGAAAACTATCTCAAACTCAGTATGTTCCAAAATGAACTCATTTCTGCCTTCAAACATACTCCTCTTGAGTTCTCATCCTCTCAGGATATAGTATCACCATCTCCACAGGTGTTCAAGAAAAGAATCTGAGAGTCAAGTGACTCTTTCTGTGTCACTTCACGTATGTAATCAATTCCCAAGTCCTGAATCTTTGGCCTTCTACAAATCTCACAAATATTGCCCTTCTTTACCACCTCATTGCTTTTGCCTTAGAACAGACCAACCAGCCTTGAGACAAACTATCTTAATTTAATTCAACTAATGCTCAAGTTACTGGCACAGTCACCTAAAATTTGTTTGAAGCATTCCCTCTATGATAGGAAAGTGTCAGTCCCTTTTAATAATTTTGCATACTTTTTGAGTGTTTTTTTGTTTGTTTGTTTCACCTACTTTTTAGCCTTAAGGATTTTTAAAAACACGTTTCTATAAGAACATTTATAATGAGTGTGATTCTTCTAACATACTTATACACAATATGTTAGCCCCATTCTGAATCTTTGTTTTTTCCTTGTTTGTTTTATTTTGAAAATATCAAAAACTTTTAGCCATCAATGATGCTTTCACTTTTTTTCAAATTTCTTATGTGTTTATCAAATCTATATTGTTCAAATGCAGTATGTCAAATTTATTCAATATTTTACTTTTCCAAACCATTTTTTCTTGTTGTGTATATCTTTGCTCACGAAGTGGGTTTATTTAATAAATTAGCACATGTCCAACATTCATTCATGATTACTTTGGCCTAATATTCTGAAAGTAAGAATAAAAAGATATTATGGATATGTCCAGTTCAAATTTAGTGTGTTCCACAAAAATCAGTAGCATTTCTTTTCTCCAATAGTGAACAGGCAGAATGAGAAATCAAGAAAGCCTGCCCATTTACAATAGCCACCAAAAAAATAAAATACTTAGGAATTGAGTTAACCAAGGATGTGAAAAATCTCTATAATGAGAA
>NW_007737889.1:0-1042 GCF_000696425.1 Galeopterus variegatus | reverse complement strand
AAAATATGAGCATCTCGGCCATATGACGCAGCTATCCCACTGCTGGGAATATACCCAGAGCAATGGAAAGCATCAAGTCGAAGGTATACGTGTTCCCCAATGTTCATTGCAGCACTCTTTACAATAGCCAAGACTTGGAACCAGCCCAAATGTCCATCATCGGATGAGTTGATACAGAAAATGTGGTACATTTACACAATGGAATACTACTCAGCTATAAAAACGAATGAAATACTGCCATTTGTAACAACATGGATGGACCTTGAGAGAATTATATTAAGTGAAACAAGTCAGGCACAGAAAGAGAAATACCACATGTTCTCACTTATTGGTGGGAGCTAAAAATTAATAAATAAATTCACACACACACACACACACACACACACAAAAGACTGGGAGGGGGGAAGAAGATATAACAACTACAATTACTTGAAGTTGATATGACAAGCAAACAGAAAGGGGGTGGGGGGGGGGGGGGGAGAGGAGGAGAGAGGGGGGTTTTGGTAATGGGCCACAATAATCAACCTCATTGTATATCGACAAAATAAAATTTAAAAATAAATAAATAAATTCACACACACACACTCAAAAAAAAAAACTGGGGTGGTGGGGAGAAGACATAACAACTACAATTCCTTGAAGTTGATATGACAAGCAAACAGAAAGGACATTNTCTTTCCTGTTAATACAAATCAGAAGGGTGGCTGTCTGTATAAGGAAAAAGAAAAAAAAAATCCTGATTTATTCTGGAAAGAAGTAGGAAATGGTATATTTGTTGGAGAGGGGTTAAAAAGAAGGTGGGAGAGTGGAGGTGGGAGAGAGAGAGAGAGAAAGAAAGAAAGAGATAAAATACATGTCTCTTCTTATGAAAGTCAAGAGAATTGAATCTAATTACCGTATTTGATTTTATGTCCATTAATCCTATAATTGAATATCCTCTATTATTCAGAGCCAAAGTAAACAAAGAAGGATACTGATTTTTTGTCATGAATCAGGCTTCTGAAAAGTTGCTGTTATTAAATTGTATTATGTAGATCGCCTG
>NW_007737888.1:45403-48988 GCF_000696425.1 Galeopterus variegatus | reverse complement strand
TCTAGTTGATGGTACTTTAGAAACATATTCTATGAGAATATTCAGTTGTAAACAGTGTTATGGAAATGTATACCGGTTGGTGAAGTTTTTGATGCATTTTTCAGAATAATTATAGCTATTAGTGTTTCTACCAGCCCTGAAGTAGAGGACTTATCTTATTAAGCTCAATATTACCCTATTTGAGTTTCACTTTTTCTGTTCACNTGACATAAGTGATATTAACTTCAGCCATTTATTCTGGAAGATGTTGTGAATTTTGTTGCAGATGAAGAATAAAAATGACATTTCTCATGGCCCCTGCCAGTGTTGAGAGAAGGTGATCATTGGTGTCTTCTTGCCTTAAATCATATCATCATGTGGGTGAAAATGTATCCTTAACTCTCTGGTAATATGCCATTCTTGTCTCAGGGACAGGAGTCTTTTGCTTTCACAATAATCTTCCTAAGAGTCATTTTGCTATATAATTTCAGAAAATAAGAAAGGATGTTGGTTAAAAAATAAATATTATAAAACCACTTGAGACAATTAATGTTAACATATCAGTATTTTTTTTGCTGCCACTATTTCTTCCATGAAAACATTTAATTCATAAATTTTTGAACCCTACTAGAGGATAATTCTGAGGCTACCACACAATGTGGAAGTAAAGTAGATGACCTTCACTGAAAAATGGTGTCAGGGAAGAGGTTTATTTATAATTTACTATAATTCTTTTACTTAATGAAGGGCATCTGAGTATTAGAACTTCCGACGTTACTACTTTTATATAACTTCAAGGTCTGTAGTGGTTCCAAAGTACATGTCAAACCAAATCAGAGAGAACCATATGAGAAGATAAATGGATTGATGAGAACATTAACTATAGTGAATATTTACTATTAACTGAAGTGAAATATTTAAGCATCACATTACAGTAGAAAAATAAAATTTATAGTGGAGTTGCATACCAAGCTGGAGTTTGAATTCTAAATTCTATAAACTTAAAAATAAAATACAATTACCTGCAAAATTAGTTAAAATTGCACAGAAAGTACAGCATTTATGATTTTGCATCTACCTTACAGTTCTCTAGATTACTTTATCAATTCTTCTATTTTTTTAAAAGTAATTTTTTTTCTTAGCCTCCAGTTTTTCACTTTTAGTAGTAACCCTCCCAAAGTCTCAGCATTTATTCAATCATTTCCACATCTCTGTCAATTTTTAGAGAAATTTATAAAATCATTAATCTATTTTAACCAAAGATTTCTTTAATAAGCACTGATGTTTCTTGCTTCATTACATCTTTTCTAAAGACAGTTTTGTTTCAAACTTCCCTACATACTGGATTCACCCATGCAGCTTTTAACACCCCAATGCCCAGGCACCCCCTACCAACGTAATCTGAGGGGCTCCCAGATATTAGCATTTTTAAAGCTCCCCGGGTGGTTCTATTGTACAGCCATGATTGAGAACCAGTAGCCTAAAGAAAAAAATCAGTGATTAGAATGACAGGTAGATCTCAGCCATATTTTCAAAATTACTTATTTTACTTTTGGTTTTGTTTGCTTAACCTATGTTTGAACAGTGGAATTTAAATTGGAGCATGTCTATTTCTGCTCATATAAAAGACTCACCAAGGGTTAAGTGGACAAGAACAGTTTTAAGAAAATCAATGTTTGGTTCCTCCATTTCTTTGTCTGCTCCTTTCTTAAAATAATTTATCTTAAAAGGTATCTATGCTCTTCTGTTCTTTTTTGTCTTCACCTTTCAAAACTCACTATTCTCCCATTTCACCAATGAGAGGCATACTTATTCATCAGGAATCTTATTACAATTTCTTGCTTCAAGGTGTAAAAATATTTTGGGTTTTAATCAATTTGGATATTAGGATCACTCTTTTCATCAAGAAACTGTAAATATGACTCATTAACAGGACAAGTTTTAAATACAAGTTAAGTCTGTTTAATTACTATTCATCACAATTGAAAAACTGTAGGTTATTTTAATCTCTTAATAGTAAAATGCATTTAATATTAAATATATAGTACTTTTGGCTTTAGGGATATATATATTCACTTATATATACACACATATATACACATACACAGACGTGTATGACTTTCTTAAATGCCAATATTTATAACATACAAAAATTGCATATTCATTCCTATTTAACCTATTGGTGAAAATTTTATATATCTACTGAACAAAGTATATTGAGGAAAATATTTGTTTCTCAAATTAACTTAGAGAGTACCAAAATTCATCAGTAATTATTATTTTTTGTCCTTTCTGATAGTTGGCTAATTCTTTAACTCCAAGTAGTTTCATGTATTTCTTTCCTATCCTAGTGTCTGTAGATTCTAATTTGCCCATTTTGATTCTAAAAATGTAGCTGCAGAGCAAATTAAATCTCTCTCTTATATCAATTCTTCAATGGTTTGCCTTACTTAAAAATTAGGGACCTATCTGATGTTTTACACACTTTGGCATCTAGTACAATGCCAATGCTTTGCACAGAAACAATACTGAATAGTAGGGGGGAAGAAAGTGGTCATTGGGGAACCTCCTCTCTCCTATTCATTGTTCCATTTATTGAGATATTTCCTGATTTACACACTGCCTAGAGTTATCCAGATCCTGCCCTGTCCTTTATCAGGATTTTCAGGGCTTTCCCAAGTTGAATACCCTTTATTCCAGGGCCGCACCACGCTTGGTTTCTTCACCAGAGTTTACCAACCAGGCACAAAGGCAAACTGTCTGTTCACTGCACAAGTGTTCAGACCTGGAGACTTCAGCCAATAGATGCTCCTTCTTTGTACCTTAAAACACACAAAAATGACATAACATCGGGGCCGGCCTGGTGGCGCACTGAATACTGCGCCGCTTGGGAAGCACGGCGGCGCTCCCGCCCGAGGGTTCGGATCCTACATACAGACCACAGACCGGTTCCCGCTCACTGGCTGAGCGAGGCGCGGGAGCGGCGCCAAGGGTTGCAATCCCGTTGCCGGTCCCCGGTCCGGTACGGGGGCAACACTGAGGGTTGCGATCCATTGCCGGACACGGAAAAAGACAAAAAAAAAAAAAATGACATAACATCACATGTAAAAAGGCTGGGAAGCACTGGTTGAAGCCTGACTGCCTTGGAGCCCTGGCTGGGGTCAAAGACTTTTTCCATAAAACAATATTAGGTGAATGGTATACCAATTGGTTTATATTTCCTTTCAGGATTCAATAATCATAGTGAGTATCCATTATTTATTTAAGACAGAAAATTTTAAGCCAAAGGCCAAGGATGATTTAAAAGAAAAAATACTGGTATCACACTTAAATGGAGAGCCATTCTCTTATGAACCACCTTCATAAGAGAATTTTAGACAAGAAATCTCTCCTCCACCAGCTGTACAGGAACAACTGTCGTTTGCAGGTATTACTGCAGAGGGAGGGTAAATTCTAAGAAGTTATCTGGTTAACTTAACATGAGGTCATTTAAGGGGTGTGTGTATGTGAGAGAGAGAGTGAGAGACAGGCAGACAAACACAGAAAGAGAGAGAGAGCTGAAAACTGATAACGTAGCATTTTAAGTATAAATAAATATCCTTTAGA
>NW_007737888.1:37343-44626 GCF_000696425.1 Galeopterus variegatus | reverse complement strand
AGAGAGAGAGAGCTGAAAACTGATAACGTAGCATTTTAAGTATAAATAAATATCCTTTAGAAAGTGCTAAAAATCAGACCATACAAAAGTATGAAATGAAGTTAGGATACCATCTGATTCTATTTAATATCACAGCTCACCAAGGAGAGAGGTTTCTATGGGAGCTGAGATATGGGTGGAGAGCTGGCTATTGGTTCCGTATAGAGACTCCATTTGAGTCACCTGCTTAGGAACGATCTTGGCTCCCAGTGAGCCCATTCTGAAGTCGTCTGGGTGATTTATTAGTTCCTGGGCTCATTTGGGTCTAAACGTGAACCTCTAGAGGTATTTAAGCCATGATATTCACTTCCTTGTTTCTTTCACAGTAAGATGAGCAGGACAAATTATATTGGAGATTAAAAAAAAAAAGAAAAAGTTTTTAACTGTAAGTATTCCTCCTGAAAGAGGAATACTTTAAATATACCAATCAGATATTTCCGTGAAAGCAAATGTAGGCAATACTACTGGGAACAACCCAAAAGGACCATCAATCTCAGTTCATTTTAAGAACTCAAGTTTCGTAAAAGAATAAAATCCTGAGTAACTTACTTATGAGAACTTGGGCAAAGTCCACAGTTTTTAAAGACTCAATTTTCCCCATTTTAAAATCAAATAAAAACTGTATCTTCTTTATAATGACTTTTTGAGTATCGTGTAAGTTAATGTACGTAAAGGGCTCAGTAAACTCTCTGGTAAGTAGTAGTAAGTATTCAAAAGACATTTGTTTTAAAAAGTAAGACAAAGAAAACCACGAATAAAACCAAGATACTGCAAAAACCAACATGAAAACCAGAATTGCTTCTACCACAGTTTCAGCCCTTGGCTTGGTGAATCTGAAACATTTATTTAATCTTTCTGGGGGTCATGCTGTCATCATTAATGAAGACGATCTTCCCATATTTATCAGAACTCATCTCTCTGTCTGTCTCTCTGTCTCTCTCTATTATATATATAAAACATTATTTCAAGGTCTACATCTAGTTACTAAGTATTCTTACTGTTCATTCCATTTTTGCCACTTAATCTGTTATCTTTTCTAATAAACTTGCCTTTCTACGTCTTCTATATGCCTCCTTTAATAAAAATAAATGATACTTTTATTTCTTTACTTACTATCACTTTAGAACATTGGATGGTATTAATTTTGTAGTATATTAAGAATAACCGTGTTGACATTATATATTTGTTTTCCTAAATGAATTTTGATGTTTATTAGTAGCAGTGAAATTCCGTCTCTTGTCAAATTTCAAACTACAAAACTATTATATATGGATTAAGTGGGTGTGTGTATGTGTGTATAAAACACACCTCACAGCAGCAGACAACTGTTTTAAGCATTTTGGCTAAATTTTTATGCTTTATTGATTTAGAATTTCTTATACTTATTTGCCCTTTCAAATCCAACTTTCCACCCATCACTGAGGTCAGCCATATCTAGGTTGTCTATCTTACTACTGATAAATACAATGGAAAATTTCCCATTTTTAGCTGAATTTTCATTGAAATTTAAATTGTTTCAAACCTTGTTTTTTTGACACCACCACATTTTCTTTTTTTTTCTAACTCACTGTTTGCAGATTCAGTCTCCTCTCTTCACCTGTCTAGTTCCTCAATTTCTATAGACCCTTATTAGTTCCCCCCTTTTGTTCTAGCCACAGTAGCTTTCTTTAGTTTCTTATGATGCTGTAAGTTCCCTGCTGCCTCTAGAATTAATATATTGTTTCTTCTTCCATAAATTCTATCCCTACCTCCCACCTCTATTGTCAGTCCTTATAGGAAATTCAAACTAAGTGTCATTTACCAGGAAAACTTTCACATAAACCTGAACTGCATTGGGTTACTCTTTATATAATTTTAGCCGCACGCACCCCTATTTGGAAGGAGTTATCACAATTTATGATTATACTCTCCTTGTGTGACTGTTCATGTTAGGTCTCTCCCCAATAGTTTGTAAGCTCCATGAGAATAGGGATCATGTCTATTTCCCTCACCACTGTGTCCCTGACTCCTAGTACAGGTCCTACTATTTAAAAAAAAGTAAATATTCTTAAATAATTAATTTATTTTTTAAAAAAATTTTATTGGAGCATAGTTGGTTGTACATATCTGTGGGGTACAGCATTGAATATCAATACCAGTGTGAAATACATGATGTTCAAATCGGGATGATTAGTATATTCCTCATTATACAATGTAATTGATTTTCATGGCCCTTTACCAATTTTATCCTTTCCTTCTTCTCTCTTCCCCTTTCACACATCCAGAAATCTCAGTTCAATTCTCTTCTCTTAAAAAGTTGGACATATTATTGTCAATGTTGTATCTTTTTTCTTTTTTTATTTGTTTGGTTTGGTTATTAGTGCCCATACAGAAATGAGGACATGCAGTATTTCTCTTTCTGTGCCTGGTTTATTTCACTTAACATAATTTTCTCTAAATCAATCTATGTTGCTACAAATGGCAGTATTTTATTCTTTCTTGTGGCAGAGTAGTATTCCATTGTATAAATGTACACCATTTTCCTTATCCAGTCAGCCAATGATGACCATTTAGGCTGGTTCCAGCTAAAGATATCAAGCAAACTAGCCCATTTACAGTAGTCACCAAAACAATAAAATAAATAAAGTACCTAAGAATAAAGTTAACCAAGTGCCGGGGTCCAGCCCCAGCACAAAGATTGTAGGGTCCTCACTGATAAACCCCAAAAGGGAGGAAAGGCAGCGTCGGTGATGGAATGGACAGCAAACACACAGACTCAAGGGATCTGCTGAATGCTGACACTTTATTGAAGCATGCACACACTTTTTATACCTTTTCTTGGAGGCAACATAATTATTGAAATAAACATTGAACAATATCATAATATTTTTTATGAGTGACAAATGTTCCAAGAAAAATGACATTACAGTTTGTTCCCAGAAGAAACAATTACAATGCTCTTTTCTTTGAGTAAAATAAAACATTTACAAGAAACCCACTGGTCTTAGATAATTATTAACTATTACATTGAATTCAGCTAAATCTACATTACATGGAACTTTGTGTGACCTAATCCAAACTTGCACCTTAATCAAAGGATGCAAGCAGGAAGTTAAAATCCCCCTCACCAATATTTTTTCATTGCTAAAACATTTTGTTAAATACAATAAGATTTTCTTATCTACTATATCCTATACTGTGTTAAGTCTCATGAAAATATTCTAAAACTTAACCTGAATCTATATTTCCAAGAAGAAAAGAAAGTTTCTATTTGATTCCTTGAAGCAAGCAGGTTAGGCATAGTGGTAGTCATGTTGCCTAGATGTTTACATAGGCTCATTGTCCCCTTCTGGTCCTAGCTGCCACAGACCATTTTCAAAGAACCCATGACTATAATTCTCAAGTGGGTCATTAGTATGATTAAGCACACTGGTATGATTCTCAATCCCACTCCCAATCTCCCCAGAGTGATAATTATGAAGCAGTAAGGAATAGAATATAATTAAATAAAGCAAGCATACGGAACTCCAAAAGAAAGGAGGGTGGAATGGCAGCACCTCTTCCCACGATGAGGCCTTGCAAGCATTGTGTCAATTCAGAGGATCCTTGTCAAACTCTGGCATCTTGGATTTGGTGCACCCCCGCAACCAAGGATGTGAAAGATCTCTACAACAAGAACTACAAATCACTGTTGAATAAATTAAAGAGGACACAATAAGATGGAAAGATATTCCATGCTCTTGGATTAGAAGAATTAACATAGTGAAAATGTCCATACTACCCAAAGTGATCTACAGATTTGATGCAAGTCCCATCAAAACACCAATAATATTCTTCACAGAAACAGGAAAGATATTCTTCACGGAAACAGAAAAAAAAAAACAGTCCTAACAGTTATAGGAAAGAACAAAAGACCCTGAATAGTGAAAGCAATCTTAAGCAAAAAATATGAAGTTGGAGGCATTACATTACCTGACTTAAAATTATACTACAAAGCTGTAGTAACCCAAACAGCATGGTACTGGCATAAAAACACACAGAGACCAATGGAACAGAATAGAAAACCCAGAAATCAGCCTGTACACCTACAGCCATCTGATCTTTGACAATGGTATATTTGATCCTCTCCCCTAGGGCTGGAACAGGCCTTGGCCTTGGAGGAAGTTTGCAAGGGATACTTTCTGGCTAAATATCCAGAAATTGGAGCAAACTTTTCTACCAGAATGCAAGATAAGCATAAAGGGTAGCTTAGCATACATTTCTCTGAGTTATCTTTTCCCATGGTTATTTGACATTTTTAACCTTGGTTATGGGGCAGGATGACATTATTTACATTAGCGTAGAGCTCTTTCCCAGATCCTGAGGAACCAAAGAAGACATCAATAAAGCTATACTGATTCCATCCCAAAGCAAAATCCTGCAGGACCCTAAGATAATGTCAAGGATGAGAACAGAAACCAGATGGAGCCTTGGTGAGAATATGCACCTGACCCCTTACAGGTACCCTCCCTTCTGTTTTGCACTCCCCACATTTCATTCCCTCAACTTCCTTCTTAAAAACCCCTTGGTAAATCTGAGCCTATGAGATGATTTAGTTTCCCACCTCCTTAAGGTTATGGGTCCCCAATAAAGCTTCCTTCCTTTGCACCAACATTTGACTTTTTTTTTATTAAGAATATTCATTAGATACAATGCTAATCATCACACCTCCTGGCCATGATGTGAGGGTCAGATTCATACTGGGGGCATACTCATTACCGGAAATTGCTTTTGTACCCCTTGCCCACACCCACCTATCCCCAACCTCCTTCCCCCTCCCCGCTCCCTACCACTCCACTTTGTAGCCTTAGGAATGTTCCCTCCTTCTATTAGACCATGGCACTACTGTAGTCTTTCTTTCCATCCTTCTTTTCTCTCTTAGCTCCCACATATGAGTGAGCACATGTGGTGTTTATCCCTCTGTGCTTTACTTGTTGCACTCAACATAAGTTTCTCCAGGTTCATCCATGTTGTTGCAAATGGGAGTATTTCATTCTTTTTTATGGCAGAGTAGTATTCCATAGTGTATATATACCACAGTTTCCTTATCCAATCATCTATTGACGGATGTTTAGGTTGGTTCCATATCTTGGCTATTGTAAACAGAACTGCAGTAAACATAGGAGTGCAGGTATCTCTTTGACTTGATGATTTCCATTCCTCTGGATATATACCTGGAAGAGGGATTGCTGGATCATATGGAAGATCTATGTGTAGTTGTTTGAGAGAACTCCATATCGTTTTCCATAATGGTTGTACTAATTTATAGTCCCACCAAAAGTGCAGTAGTGTTCCCTTTTCTCCACACCCTTGCCAGCATTTGTTATTCACTGTGTTTGATTATAGCCAGTCTAACTGGAGTGCGGTGGTATCTCAATGTGGTTTTAATTTGCATTTCCCTGATGACTAGTGATGTTGAGCATTTTTCATGTATCTGTTGGGCTTTTGTATGTCTTCCTTTGAGAAATGTCTATTCAGTTCCTTTGCCCATTTTTTAATTGGGTCATTTTTTTTTTTTTTACTGTAATTGCTTGAGTTCTATGTATATTAAGGATATTAATCCCTGTAGGATGGATAGTTAGCAAAAATTTTCTCCCACTCTGTAGGTTTTCTTTTCACCCTGTTGATTGTTTCCATTGCTGTCAGAAAGTTTTTAGTTTTATATAATCCCATTTGTTTATTTTTTCTTTTGCTGCTTGTGTTTTGGGGTTCATGTTCATAAAGCCCGTGCACTGACTTAATTGCTGAAGTGTTTCACCTATAGTTTCTCTTAGTAATTTTACAGTTTCAGGTCTTATACCTAGGTCCTTAATCCATTTTGAGTTGATTTTAGTGTATGGTCAGTGATACATATCTACTTTCATTTTTCTGCATATAGATATCCAGTTTTCCCAGCACCACTTGTTGAAGAGGCAATCTTTCCCAATATAGATTTTTGTTGCCTTTGTCTAATATCAGATGATAGGCCTGAGGAGTGATTTCTTGGTTTTCTACTCTACTCCACTCCACTGGTCTGAATGTCTATTTTTATACCAGTACCAGGCTGCTTTGCTTACAACAGCTATGTAGTATAATTTGAAGTCAGGCAGAGTTACACATCAAGGTTTGCTTTTCTTTTTTCTTTTCTTTTTTTTTTTTTTTTTTTTTTTTTGCTCAGGAATGCCTTGGCTATTTGGGGTCTATTGTTTTTACATATGAAAGGTAAGATTTTCCCCCCCCCATTTCTGTGAAGAATGTCATTGATATTTTGGAGGGGACTGCATTGAATCTGTAGATCACTTTGGGTAGTATAGACATTTTCACAATGTTAATTCTTCCAATCCAAGAGCATGGAATATCTTTCCATCTTTTTGTGTCTCCTTTAATTTCTTTCAGAAGTGGTTTGTAGTTCTCATTGTAGAGTTCTTTCACTTCCTTGGTAAATTGATACATAGGTATCTTATTTTGTGTGTGTGACAATTGTAAATGGGCTTACTTTCTTTATTTCTCTCTGTTAATTCATTATTTGAGTATATAAATGCTACTGATTTGGGGGGCATTTATTTTGTATCCTGCAACATTACTGAAGTTATTAACCAGCTCTAGAAGTTTTTTGATAGAGTCTTTAGGTTTTTCTATATACAGTATCATGTCATTTGCAAATAGAAAAAGTTTGACTCATCTTTTCCAATATGGATTCCCTTTATTCCTTTCTCTTTCCTGATAGCTCTAGCTAGTACCTCCAGTACTATGTTAAATAGAAATGGTGAGAGTGGACATCCTTGTCTTGTTCCTGTCCTTAAGGGTAAGTCCTTCAGTTTTTTCCCATTCAGAATGATGCTGGCAGTGGGTTTGTCATAAATGGCTTTTATTGTGTTGAGATATTTTCCTTTTATACCTAATTTATTGAGAGTCTCTATTATGAAGGGATGTTGAATTTTGTCAAATGCTTTTTCTGCATCTATTGAGATAATCATATGGTCTTTGTCCTTGAATCTGTTGATGTGATCTATTACATTTATTGACTTTTGTGTGTTAAACCATTCTTGCATCCCTGGGATGAATCCCACTTGATCATAGTGTATAACTTTTTTAATATGTTGCTGTAGTATTCTGATTGTTCATATTTTGTTGAGGATTTTAGCATCTAGGTTCATCAAGGATATTGGCCTATAATTTCTTTTTTTTGTTGTGTCTTTATGTGGCTTGAGTATCAGAATTATGTTGGCCTCATAGAATGAGTTTGG
>NW_007737888.1:33137-37226 GCF_000696425.1 Galeopterus variegatus | reverse complement strand
CTTATCCATATCTTCCAGATTTTCAAATTTGTTGTCATACAGTTGTTTATAATAGTTTCTACTGATTCTTTGTATTTCTGTGGTAACAGTTGTAATGTCTCCCTTTTCATTTTTAAGTTTTGTTATTTGGGTCTTCACTCTCATTTTTTTCATTAATCTAGGTAATAATGTGTCTGCTTTATTTATCTGTTTGAAAAACCAACTTTTAGTTTTGTTGATCTTTTCTATTGTTTCTTGGGTCTCTATTTCATTTAGTTCTGCTCTGATCTTAATTATTTCCATCTACTGCCTTTAGGTTTGGATTGTTGTTGTTTTTCAAGTTCTTTGAGGTGTAGTGTTAGGTTATTTATTTGAAGTCTTTCCATTCTATTTATATAAGCATTTACTGCAATAAATTTGCCTCTTAGTACAGCTTTTACAGTATCCCACAGGTTGTGGTACGATGTATCTTTATATCCATTAGTATGTAGAATTTTTTTGATTTCCTGTTTAATTTCTTCTTGGACATTCAGGAGCCTATTATTTAGTTTCCATTTATTTGTTTAACTTCCCCTATTTTGTTTATTACATATTTCCAGTTTTAGTCCATTGTGGTCTGAAAAGATAGTTGTAATGATTTCATTTTTTTTTTAATTTGCTGAGACTAGGTTTGTGACCTAATATGTAGTCTATCCTGGAGAGTGAACCATGAGCTGATGAGAAGAAAGTGTATTCTTTAGCTGTTGGGTGAAACGTTCTGTATATATCTGCCAATTCCAGTTGGTCTAGGGTGTAGATTAAATCCTGTGTCTCTTTACTGACTTGTTGCCTGGAGGACCTGTCCCATATTGAGAGAGGGGTGTTCAGATCACCCACTGTTAATGTATTAGTTCCTATCTCTTTCTGTAGGTCTAAGAGTGTCTGCTTAATATATCTGGGTGCTCCAGTATTGAGAGCATACATGTTTATGATTGTTATATCTTCCAGCTGGATAGTTCCCTTTATCACTATATAGTGAATTTCTTGGTCTTTTAAAATATTTTTGGTTTAAAGTCTATTTTGTCCAATATAAGAATAGCTACTCCTGCTTGTTTTTGGTTTTCATTTGCATGGTAGATCTTTTTACAACCTTTCACTTTTATTCTATGTGTGTCTGTACAGGTGAGGTGGGTTTCATGAAGACAGCATATACTTGGGTCTAGCTTTTTAATCCAGTCAGTCAGTTTGTGTCTTTTGAATGGGGAGTTTAGTGCATTCACATTTAGGGTAGTTATCAACAAGTGTTGCTTAATTCCTGTCATTTAGTTGCTTCTTGTTTCGATGGTTTAAATATCTTTTGATCATTATTTCCCCTTTTATTTTTCTTCTTCAATGTTAGTTGGGAATTTAAGGTGGGAGAATTTAGCTTCTTTCTCTTTCTTGCTGGCATTTTTGTTTTAACTGTGGGTTTTGCTCTTTCTTGTGTATTCATGATTATGATCACCATTATTCAGATTTCAGGTGAATGACTCCCTTGAGAATTTCTTACAGGGCTGATCGTGTGGTGGTGAACTCCCACAACTTTTGTTTATCTGGGAAATACACTATTTCTCTCTCATTTCTGAAGGAGAGTCTGGCTGGGTAAAGAATTCATGCCTGGCAATTCTTTTCCTTTAGTATTTTGAATATATTATTATATTTTCTTCTGGCCTGTAGTGTTTTAGTTGAGAAGTCTGCTGTTAGTTTGATGGGGGTTCCCCTATATGTGACCGATTCTTTTCTCTTGCTGCTTGTAGAATTCTCTCTTTGTCTTTGAGCTTTGCAAATTTAACTATACTATGTCTTGGGAAGGATCTTTTTGGGTTAATCTGTTGGGGGACCTTTTGGCTTCCTGGCTCTGAAGGTCTGTATCCCACCCTACACCTGGGAAGTTTTCTGTTACTATTTCCCTGAGTAGGTTTTCAATAACTTTTCCTTTCTCCTCCCCTTCAGGAATACCTACCATTTGGATGTTAGAGCACCTGAGATTGTCTGCTCTCTCTCTTAGATTTTCCTCATTATTTTAAATTATTTTTTCCTTTTTTTTTTCGCCTGAGTTATTTCAAAAAAGCCATCTTCAAGCTCTGAAATTCTTTCTTCTGCTTGCTCTACCCTGTTGCTCAAGCTCTCAGTTGTGTTTTGTTTGTTTGTTTGTTTTATTTCATTGAGTAAGTCTTTCATTTCTAGAAGTTCTGCTACACTCTTTCTTAAGGTATTAATCTCTGTAGATTTCCTCCTTCATATTCCGGATGTTTTTTTCCTGTTTCATTGTGTTCTCTAATTGAATATTCTTTTATTTCTTCAAGTTTTCTTAAGATTATTGCTCGAAATTCTTTTTCAGACATTTCCAGGATTCCCTGTTCCATGCAGTCTGACTTTGGAGCATTACTGTATTATTCTGGTGGTGTCATTTCTTCTTGATTGTTTGTACTTCTAGTATTTTTCACCGATGCTTGGTCATTTGGTATGGGGTTTGCTTCTTCTGTTACACTGAGGTTGGCTGTGGAGTGGCCCTGGTTGCTACCATGGAGGTGAATTGTCTTTGCTTGACAGTAGGTGTGGTGGTGGTTATGTTAAACCACCTTGGTTCCTGTTCCAGACTCTGTGGTCATAGAATGAGCCCCTAGCACAGTGCAGTTCTGCTGGGCCAAACTTGGCAGGTCAGCCCCACAGGCTGGTGCTCCCCACTGGGTTCAAGTCAGGGTGAGGGACAGCATCTGCCCACGTGGTTTTGCTGGCTGCTGCTATTGCCACCTCTTCCGGGGTCGGGGACAATATTTGACTTTTGAGTCATTTGTTTCTGTTTAGCATTAGCTAGTTGGTTTTGGATTTGGTAAAAGATTCTTCACAGGAATCCAGTAATTCTCTATTTCCTTTACTTTCTTTCTTTCTTTCTTTTTTAATCTTCTTTTTATAATTAAATGTTTTGTGAACTTATGTAGGTGATAGTATGTGCATTCCAAGGCCTTTGAGAAAATGAAGGAGTTAACTTAAAGATGGACAGGATTGCCATGGTCAGAAATGAGGAGATGCTCTACAAAGTGCATTGATCTTTACTGTTTAAAAAATTAATTCTTTATATTTTATTCACATGATCAAAATCATGTATTTGAAGTGACATATGCATAGATGTGAAGAAGAATAAAGCATTCACTGACAACTGTCAGCTGGGATATGATCTGGCACTAAAAGCTAACCCATGGTGTTCTATTACAGAATATCAATAATTTAACAAAACAACATGAGAAAAGTTTACCTGGTAACAATGATGAAAAAAGACAAAAACAAGATCACTCAGTAATAATGTTGGAGAACAGATGAAATCAAGTTGACTGTCCAAACTACAAAAATGACCAAACCTCCTTCTCACCTGGCTAATGTGAGGAACTCCTGTTTCTTTACCAATTACATGTTTAGCCCTATCCCATTTTGCCCATGTTCTAAATAAGAATAATTAACAAACCCAGTAGCAGAATTGTTGCCTCAACAATTCTAACAACACCCAATCCAGAGAGAAATGACACTGTCTAGAACTCTCCTCTAAATAATCTTATACAGCTCAAATCCTACAACAAGCCCCTCCCCAAGCCCACTTATTGAAATGTTCCTATTTTCCAAGGGGCGTAGTTTTTCTCTTTGAAACAAGCAACAGTAACACAACTTAAATATACCTTTGTTCCTGGTTGTCTTTGCCTGGGGAACATCAATATATGAAATGGTGTGAAGTCTGAGGTTTAGTTCAAAATAACATTGGAGGATTAATAGAGGAGGTGAGAGACACAGTTGGGACACATCTGGCCATGGATTGAGACATTTAACTTGGGCAATTGTTACACAGGAATTTTAATATCAATTCTAATTTTGTATTTATTCAAAAATCTCCAAAATAAAAAAGTTTTTAAAGGTTTATTATACAATGATTAGTTTAGTAAAAACATAAAAATTTAAAAAATTTTAAATAGTTGGATTAGTTTGGGGTTTGAAATATCATTACGGGGCCGGCCCGGCGGCGCTCCCGCCGAGGGTTCGGATCCCACATACAGACCGGTTCCCACTCACTGGCTGAGCGAGGTGCAGGAGCAACACCGAGGG
>NW_007737888.1:28297-32137 GCF_000696425.1 Galeopterus variegatus | reverse complement strand
CTGGCTGAGCGAGGTGCAGGAGCAACACCGAGGGTTGCGATCCCGTTGCCGGTCCCGGTCCGGTACAGGGGCGACACTGAGGGTTGCGATCCATTGCCGGACACAGAAAAAGACAAAAAAAAAAAGAAATATCATTACATTTCTATTGAAAGTATTATCATAGAGGCTGACAAATATTCACAAAGGAAAAATAAGTCAGATTTTATAAAAAAAAATAAAAATAAAAACATATTTAAAAAGTATGTGGTCAGTAAAATCAAAGGATATCAATAAATAAGAATATTGAAATTATACCAAAAATGAAACACCTATGTAATACAGATAAACATTTAAAATACAATGGGAAAATTCTATTTATAGTAGTGTGAGACCTATTATGTAAATTGTGTATTGAATTAAGATATACATAAAACATATTCGGATTAGCAAGGCACTAAAAAAATGTTTTGGCTTAGAAAATTAATAAAAGATAATACTCTAACATTTAGATGCTTTTGTTTTGAATGGCTTTCAAATTAGTCCAGTATTTGTTTAAAAAATGAGAATAATAAACCGAGTTGCCACAATACCTAAGTCTCTGGAGGCAAAGGGATTACCTGCTCAGAGTTCCTGCTCTCAGATAGCTCATAATCTAACAGGAGTTCCTGAGACAGATGTGGAGAGAATTATAATATAACGTGAAGAATACAACAGTAACACAAGTAGGTGCAGAATGCATACTGAGAGGTGTTTATTTATTTATTTATTTTTCTATTGGTGATCAGGTAAGGAGGTTACTGAGTGAGTACAGAGAAAGTTCTGAACTTTTGAGCTTGTACTTGAGGGATGAGAAGGTGTTAGACATCAAAATGTGTATCAGTGATGCAGCAATTGGCAATACAAGAAATGCAACCACAATCAATAAAGAGGAAGTTTCACAACAGGCAGGGAGAGAAATAGCAGGAAAAGAAGTTGCAAAGAAAGGACCATGGTCACAAGTTACACTCAGGAGTTCGGTCAAAGTCCTATAGTAGAAACAATAGAAATATTTTGTGTACACACTTGATATAACCAGAGGAAGCATTTTCAACAGGTCCTTCAACAAAATAAGGACTTAACATATTGGAATATCATACAATGAATTTAAAAGAGACAGATATGTGGGAAAATTAATAGAAAAAGAATAAAATTCAAAATGAAAAAAAAATCTACACATTACAGCTTGTACATACAAACCTAAAAAATAAAAGACTACAATTTAGAGATTTATGTATTTAGTTTACTATTCCAGGGACTGTGTTTTGGGATTCATAGTTAGAGGAGTGGGAATCTTTTTTGAGGGATAATAAGAGTTGCTTTGGTTAAGATACATCAAATAATTGAATAATAAATGTATAAGTGTGTGTATATATTAACAAAAACATTTGTTCAGTGATGCTTGTTAAAGCACAATTGGGAAGACTTTATTCAAGACCATTGCAATAGGTATAGGGACCACTGCAATGGAGTCTTGCTGTGAAGCAGAGATTTAGGGCTCAAATCTGAATACAGCATGAGCAAGTGGGAATTTATAGCCAAGGAGCAGTGTGGGGGTCAGTGGATGAAAATGACTAAGAGGATACATAGGAGATAAGGGGGTATCTGGCTAAACCAACCTAACAGGATTCTTGCTGAAGGCAGGCCAAGGTGACCAGACATCACTGGGGGATGGATGAGGATGAAATGCCTGATCAAACATTGAGGTTGATCAGATATCAAGTGTGGGGGGTTCTTGCTAAACTGACTTAGCAGGGTTCTTTGCTAAAACTGGGTTTTACAAGCAAGAACACACATGGGCCCAGGAGAAGGCTGAGGATCCAGACTAAAGACTGGCAAAGAATCTTTGTCATATATATCTCTCAGATAATTCATAATCTAATGTGAGCTCGTGAGACAGCTATGGAGAGAATTGTACTATAGTATGAATAATACAACAGTAACACAAGAAGGCACAGAGTGTACACTGAGAAATGATTAACTTTTCTTTCTATTGGTGATCAGGTAAGGAGAAGATTGAGAGAATACGGAGAAAGTTCTTCTAAGAAGTTAACTTTTGAGCTTGTACTTGAGGGATGAGAAGGCATTAGATGTCAAAACATATCTATCATCTATCTATCTAGTGTAATATTTATACTACTACTACAAATAACGTGAGCATACCAGATTTTGCTACACTTACTGAAAGCAACACTTGGGTATCTTAGAATAAATTTTGAAAAACATATATATGTATATGTAGAGAGAGAAAGCACATTGTAGTAGAATATCTTTTTTACAGTTATACCTTGAATCTGGATTCTAGCTAATACGTTTATCAGTTGTGTCTGGAGGAAAATTATTTAAATTACCTGAGCCTCTGCATTCTTATCTGAAATGTGGGATCATTTTACCTATATCATGGTGTTCTTATAAAGATTAATATTATAACCAATATAGACATTTTTAGCACCTTTCCTGGGACATAACAATCAACCAATAAATGTGAGACTTGGTCATTATTATTGTTAGTGCTATCATTCTATTTGCAATCCTTATATCATTAATTTGCAGTTTGTAAAGTAATCTAATATCCATTATAAGCTTACTACTCAAGATACCAATAAATGTGAGACTTGGTCATTATTATTGTTAGTGCTATCATTCTATTTGCAATCCTTATATCATTAATTTGCAGTTTGTAAAGTAATCTAATATCCATTATAAGCTTACTACTCAAGATAGCCCTGTGTTGTACGTAATATTTTCATTTCTTAATTGGGGCTCGGAGCTTGTGACCTTCCCAAGAGCGCATGGGTAAATAGTGGAAGAGCTTGGGCATCAACCTAGGTCTGGCTCCAAATCCTCTTCTCTTCCCAATAAACTATCCTGTCTCCCTAAGGAAGGCGCTTCAAGGTAGAGGAAATAACTGTCCCTGAGGAATCAGATAATTATCTCAATACACTCAGGCTAAACTTCACATTCATTAATCTTAATGGAAAAGTTGAAACTTTGTGTTTGCTGAGATTAACATGTCCCCATGAAAAAGCTGAGAAACCAGTCATTTTAATAAGGCCACTGGAAACTGATTAGCACGTAAGCCCTCTTTTTATAGCAATTACAGTAGGGAATTCTGTTGGCAATGAAGTTTTATAATAAGGCCCAGAGAGACAGTTTCATCATCAACACTTAAGTAAATGCTGACTTCAGTTTCTCTTGACTTAATTATCAGCAGTTATTTAATTAACATAAAGAGGTGAAGAATGGCAGTTACAAGAAATAGCATTTTTCTTAATTTTACCAGATACTCTGAATTTTTGAAGTCTGACTAGAAATAGAATTGCTACACTACCTCCTTTCATATTACGTAGTACGGCAAGCAGCGGGAATTTTGGAACTTCTAAATTTTGTGGTGAAATACCGCCTATTAGCCTGTATTAAATAATATGGGGATATAATCACTGATTAAAATGTTTCAAATTAAACAAATTACATTTTTCATCAAAACTATAAAAAATCATAATTAAAATAAAATACAACTTGGATCACATTTAAAATGTTTGACGTGTACTATGAGTAGAAGGACCTATTAAAATGCATTAAAGGATGTTTTATTTTTTTCTGAACAAGGAAATCCAAGGGAGTCAGCCAGTTAAAGCTTTACTTACATGGAGATAGGATATAAAAATAAAATGTGGAGGTATACATGCTAACAATATGATGACATATGCCATGTCTCTACACAGTTTGAATGGGGGTGATAGTCTGTGAGCTGCAAAAACTGGGCAGATTATTGCTTTCTGAATATTTTTGGAGTATACATTATAAATTGAACTAAGATAAATG
>NW_007737888.1:25967-27163 GCF_000696425.1 Galeopterus variegatus | reverse complement strand
GGCCACAAAAAATCTCATCAGAAAGCAAAGATTTATATCAAAATAAGTCACTCTTATTTAGTAAAAAACTACTAAAATAAACTTGCTTGAAGGAAAATATCAAATTTGCAGTTTAACATATCAGGGAAATAATTCTGTGTGTGTGGTGTATTTAAATGAAGGTATATGCAGAGGATTACTCATGCATAACCATACACCACTTAGAAATTAAACAAGAAAGATTAAAACTAGATATATTAGGGATTGAAAAACAAAGATTAAAAAGAAAATAAAAAGCTTCGGATTAATTGCGTTTGGAATTAGAAATAAAGGAAAAATGAATAAGTAGAAATCTTCATAACAAATGGTTAGGAGATTGATATTTGTATTTGGGGGAGGGGCATTGTTGTCACTGTCTCTAACTTACACAACTTGTGTGACATTGAGTGCCTATCCTTTCCTCTATGGAGCCATGCTTTTTTATGTATAAATATAGAACAGAAAAACAAATTATCTATTATAAAAATTAAAACCTGAAATCATGTCTTATCATAAATAAAAAAGGCTCTTAGAATGGTGTCTAAACACACTGCATATACACTAGCAGTGGTTCACACAGGGAAACGTGATTCTATTGTCAATAACTGTTATCAGCATAAAGGATATTACCAGAGAGAAAAATTGACATGAAGAATATTTTCTGATGGAATTAAATGGTAAAAAATAATATTTAAATTTATTGTTGACTATATCTATTTGCCTGATTTTTTAAATGTAAAGATCATTCTACTTAATAATGATATTTCATAGTTTGAGTTGATTTATGTAATTCAATAAATTAACAAGATAAAAAAAACACATTGTNCTTTACTTACATGGAGATAGGATATAAAAATAAAATGTGGAGGTATACATGCTAACAATATGATGACATATGCCATGTCTCTACACAGTTTGAATGGGGGTGATAGTCTGTGAGCTGCAAAAACTGGGCAGATTATTGCTTTCTGAATATTTTTGGAGTATACATTATAAATTGAACTAAGATAAATGCTTATGACTATGGTTTTATCATTTGAGATACATTCAAGAAATACAACAGGCCACAAAAAATCTCATCAGAAAGCAAAGATTTATATCAAAATAAGTCACTCTTATTTAGTAAAAAACTACTAAAATAAACTTGCTTGAAGGAAAATATCAAATTTGCAGTTTAA
>NW_007737888.1:21110-24661 GCF_000696425.1 Galeopterus variegatus | reverse complement strand
AATTAAAACCTGTAATCATGTATTATTATAAATAAAAAAGGCTCTTAGAATGGTGTCTAAACACACTGCATATACACTAGCAGTGGTTCACACAGGGAAACGTGATTCTATTGTCAATAACTGTTATCAGCATAAAGGATATTACCAGAGAGAAAAATTGACATGAAGAATATTTTCTGATGGAATTAAATGGTAAAAAATAATATTTAAATTTATTGTTAAGATTATATCTATTTACCTGATTTTTTAAATGTAAAGATCATTCTACTTAATAATGTTATTTCATAGTTTGAGTTGATTTATGTAATTCAATAAATTAACAAGATAAAAAAAAAACACATTGTTCTCCAAATGATTTTTTTTAAGTATTTGATAAAAAACAATATACACAAATAAAGTTCGCAGAAAAACAATAATAAGAAAAACATTAACATAATAATGAAAATGATCTGTTGCAAATCAGTAGTCACTATCATATACAATAGAAAAATAAGTAGAAATGTCTCAGCTAAAATTAGGTAAGAGGGATTGCTGTTATTACAATTATTATTTTTTTCTAACCTCTGGTTTAGGGATCATTATGAAAGTGGTAGGAAGTAGGAGAAATAGAGAATAGGAAAAAAATGCAATAAAGGTAAAAGGATTTAAGTGTTAGCAAAGAGAAAAGGATTTCCCATTATTACTGTATTATATAATAAAAAAAACAATAAAAATTATTAAAATTAATAAAATTTTACGTACATGGGCAGTTACAAAAATATATATACACACATGCACGCATGAATGTGATGCAATAATCATGCATGACTGTCAATCACAAAAATACTATTGGCTATAGTAAGAAAAAAGACTAGAGAACTGTTGTAATAAAAATATAACGTTTACTGTGGGAAATTTAATAATTTATAAATAATAAAGAAGCATAGCATATTTAATGGGGGGAATATATCTAATATTATAAAGACAATGAGCAAACTAACCAAATAAAAATCATATGCAGTAATATAGGATATAGAAAAAAGTAAATCAGGAAAGAAGTATAGTAGTAGTTCAAAGTAATGCTTTTATGGCATGATTTTAGATCTTCACGTACATTAAATTCACTTAATCCTCAAAACAGCACTTGGGGCAGTTCATATGCAGTAATATAGGATATAGAAAAAAGTAAATCAGGAAAGAAGTATAGTAGTAGTTCTAAGTAATGCTTTTATGGCATGATTTTAGATCTTCACGTACATTAAATTCACTTAATCCTCAAAACAGCACTTGGGGCAGTTACTATTACTGTTTCTGTTTTAAAGATGATGAAAACAAGACACAGCGATGTCGTGTGACCAAGTCCTTATAGAACGTAATGGAAGAGCTGGACTTGGACCCAGATCATCTGGCTCTGGTGTTCTCACACTTCACCCTCACGGAAGTGTCGGGAAATGAAGGCACAGCAATATCTGAGAAAAAAACCACTCCAGAGAAATAAAACAAGGCTGGAGTGTTTCCAGAGCATTTGAGGCCACAATGGATTTAAGAAAGATATTAAGGGACTGAGAGAAAGTTAACAGGGGCCGATCATGCCAGACTTTATGGGCCTTTGCAGGGATTTTGGATTTTATTCCAGTTGAAATAAGGAAACCATTGCAGGATTCTGTGTCGAGGAGTGAAATCACCTAACTTACTGTATAAAATGACTATAATGGCTACTGGGTTAAAAATCAGCTGTAGGAGAAAAAGATAGAAAAGAGAACATAGTTGGAATATTTGTCTTAGACAGGATGGTGGATAAAACCTGCACATAGAAGAGTGCAGTTGATAAAAAGCAGCTGAATGCCAGATGTATTGAAGTTAGCACCAGACAAAATTCCTACCAAAGGGGATGTGGGATATAAGTGAGAAGAGTCTAGCTTCACTCTAAGGACTTTGCCTGAAGCAACCATGAAGTTTTTGCACAATGACACAGGAAGAGTTAGAAAGAAGAAGGTTTGAGGTGGGGTATCAAGAATCCACTTTGGACCCTAAATTTGAGATGTTCCGTATACATCCAAGTAAAGATGTCAAGCAATATGTTCAACATGGGAATTTAGAGTTCAGAAGAGTATGCTGAGGTGAGAAAACACATTGGGAAATATTTATATGTGAAGACTGAATAAAATGAACAAAAGTAGGGAAATGTGTAGCTATAGAAAAGACAAAATGACCAAGAACAGACTGAGTCTGTGGCTCTCCAATATGTACAGAGGAAGGCAATGGAAAAGAACCAACAGCAAAACTGAAAAGGAATGTCCAGAGAAGTGGGAGGAAAATCACAAGGGCGTGGGAATCCAAAGGAGGAACGATATTCAGGGAATGGTCAACTCTGGAAAAGACTGCTGATAGGTTAAAGTTAAATAACATACGATGGAGAATTGGCCTTTGTTTTATGCAACATACAGGTCATTTATGTCCTTGGTAAGTGGAATTATCTGTAGAGTCGTGGTGGGGTGAGGTTAAGGTTTATTGAATTAATTTTAAAAGAAAGAAAAGGAAATAAATTGAAGACAATATGCAAAAGCAAGCAACGTTTTAAGGACTATTATCCTCAAAAATAATTTATTAATAAGTAATAAGTTTTAAAGTAGACATATCTTCTTATTTGACATCACTACTGTTCAGTATTTTATTCTGAAACCATTGGATCATTCTAAACAAATTGTGAAAGGGATAACTTATCATAGTGTCATTATTTTACTAATTTGAAAAATCACAAAATATCGGAAGTAAGGACTGACAGATATCCATATATTAGAAAACATGATTTGGGAATAATATGCAATAGTATGTAAAATCCTGATATATTTCTGGTGAAAAATAGTAATTACATGCAATAAATTGTCATATATTACCTAAATCTAATTGAATAAAGTACATAAAATATGAAGGGGGCTATTTTAGATACTTCATATAAGTGGAATCCTACATTTTTTGTCTTTCTGTGTCTGGCTTATTTTACTTATAATGTTTTCCATATTTTTTTTAAGGCTGAATCATATTCCATTGTGTATATATACCACATTTTCTTTTCTTTCTTTCTTTTTTTTTTTTATAAAGATGACCGGTAAGGGGATCTTAACCCTTGACTTGGTGTTATCAGCACCGCACTCTCCCGAGTGAGCCACGGGCCAGCCCTATACCACATTTTCTTTATCCATTCATCCGCTGATGGACATTTGGGTTGTTTCTACATCTTGGTTTTTGTGAATAATGCTGCAGTGATCATGGGAGTGCAGACAACTCTTTGAGTTCCTGATTTCAATTCTTTTGGATAAATACCCAGAATTACGATTGCTGGATCATATGGTAATTGTATTTTTAATTTTTTTGAGGAACCTCTATACTGTTTTCCATAATAGCTGTACTAATTTACATTCCCACCAAGAGTGCACAAGGGTTCCCTTTCTCCACTTCCTCACCCACACTTGTCTTTTGTTTTTCTGACAATAGTCATCTTAACAGGTTCACACCTGTTATGATACTCTGACATATATTTGGTCTTCATCCTGGTCTCCTGACATGTAACT
>NW_007737888.1:13194-20834 GCF_000696425.1 Galeopterus variegatus | reverse complement strand
ACACAAAAAAGCCTTCCCAAGAGAATCAGCAGCAAAGCAGCAATTTAGCTCAAACACAGGGTTCAAGTACTGGTCCCCAAAAGAATTTCCCCAATTTTGGAATTAACTAAAGGACAACAAATTAGTTCCTAATCAGAGTGTAAGTAGTGGTGGTAGCTAATAATCCAACACAGAACTGAATACACACACACACTCACGCATCACAGACAAAGCAACCCAAAAGAAGTAGCAGTCATCTCAAATGCCCAGGCATCAACATAAAGCCACAAAGATCAAGGAAAAAAAAAAAAAAAAAAAAAAAAAAAAAAAAAAAAAAAAAAAAAACAGAGAAATATGACACCATCAAAGGAAACAAAGAACCATCAACAGAACCAGAGCAGCAGCAGATTTATGAAATGTCTGATAGAGAATTCAGAATAGAGCCCACCAGAGCCAATATTCATAGACAACTAGCCTCAGAAGAGCCATTTTGTGGAACACAGCTTTAAGCAGAATGTTATCCATAAAGAAGTATTTTTGTAACCTCAGCTCACAACACAGCTCATGGGAAAACACTGCAGAACTTAGTGCCCAGGAAGAGCAAGATAATAAGAGCTAATCAGGAACTTGGAGAACTAACCATTCTTCTTTTGGAGTCATAGCTGTCCAGTGACAAGATAGTATCTAGCTTGTGGGAGCCAGATAATACCCATATTCCAAAGATAAATGAGAGAATTACAGAATTGGATGAAAGAGATACAAAACCAATCCGGAGATAAAGAAAGCCCGAACCTGCAAAATTTCATGTTGCAGCCTTCTGATGGGACTAACTTCCCACATTTGTTTCCCACTCTTCCCTTGAAGTGACTTTTCGCAACCTCAGGAAAAGTGTTCATGCTCTGGCTGTACCTCCTTTCCCCGCTCCGACTCTGTCTAACTCTGCTCCAACTGGATGAGCCTAATGTTTATATACAGGACTTATTTAACCCTCCTAACTCTCCCAAAATAAAGTACCTCCCTCAACTGCTCCTGGAGACTTGGGTTTCCTTTAGAAGAAAACATTTGTTATCTGTTGATAAAATTCCAGAAGCCAATTTCTGTGGAACGAGAATATTTGTGTGAGTGAGAATTGTGTATAAGGAAAAAAATTGATGGTTTAACTGAAAATGTGTAACAATAGACAATCATCGATGCAAGAAATACAAAAAAAATGGGAGCTGGACTTTTCAAAACTTGAAATTGAAGAGGGTGTAAGGGCTTTGGACATTTTCCTTTTATCGTGAATACAAAAGGAAAGAAAATGAGCCTGATTCCAGTGTATGTTTAAGGAAAAGTGACCCAATACCAAAGCTACCACTAATTACCTCTAAACATCCAGTGATGTTTATCACTGGAGGCCAAAAGTGGGAATGTTCTCATTTCTGAAAGTGGGTATATACTGTGCAAATCAACACTTTCTTATTTCCTCTTTTATCCTGCACCCAGAATGGTGAGCGGCAGCACTTGCAGCTGTGGTGAGATGCCAGTTCAGGAGACAAGTCAGTTCAACAGTTTCATCCTGACACACTTCTCACAAAGGGGGCTTTGGCTCCACCAAGTAGAAAATAAATAATTAAGGGAGAAAATTGTTTTGTGTCAGATTTCATGTGTGTATATATAAATGCGCACACACACACACACACACACACAAAGTGTCTTCAGAAAGTTCATGGAAAGATTTGAATCATCTTCTTTTTTTTTTTTTTCCTTTTTGTCTTTTTTACTGACCAGTAATGGGATCGCAACCCTCAGTGTTGCGCCCGCACCGCACTCAGCCAGTGAGCGGGAACCGGTCTCCACATGGGATCCGAACCCTCAGCGGGAGCGCCACCGTGCTCCCAAGCGGCGCACTCTCCAGTGCGCCACCGGGCTGGCCCTGAATCATCTTCTAATTTTACTTTTCCACAAAGTTTTTGAATTACCCTGGTATATGTTAGTTTTGTTTTTTGGAGAACACATGAGATGCCAATTATAATATTAAGCTTGGTGAACAGAAAAAGAAGAGAAAATTAAAGGACAGATTTTCTGACCACTCACACTAAACTATTAGAAGAAAGTTCCCCTCTGAACAACATGTTTGGGAAAGAAAGGGAATTATTTTTCTATTTTATACACTTTACAATTTTTGTGGAATTTGATATGATGAGAATTTCTTATCTTTTACGTTTCCTCCCAAATTTCTCAGCCTCAGAGGTGGAAAGGGCATATTACTCCCAATAACCTCACTATGCAGGTTGTGATAACCACAGGAGAGTTAAGTACCAGCGTAGGAGGCACTGAGGGCCAAGCACCTAAGGATATATTTCTAAAGTGGTGGTGATTGGAGAACATGGCTTTGTACTTCCTATGAAACAAAGTCCAAATAAGAAGTGACTTTTCGCAACCTCAGGAAAAGTGTTCATGCTCTGGCTGTACCTCCTTTCCCCGCTCCCTTCTGATAGTTTCTCAGATTGCACTGCAACACTACCCAAGTTGCAGACAGCATGATAGCTTGGACCCCTAAGCACAGACCAAGAGGTCATATTGATATATTCACAATTGTGGAAATAAAGGTCATTGCTTCAACAATGACTTCCAAAATCACCTACGACAGGAGGGTTACTTGCTGAAAATAATTATTCTTTCTCTTGTCAAAGAGATTACTACATTTTAAAAGCAGGGATTTATACTATTGTTTCACTGAGAATAAACCAGATATTGTGAAAACATTTCTGATTATAAATGGTGTGAGTAATTGACGTAGAATGCTATAGTTTACACAATTTAGAGAACTATCAGTTTTAAAAAATAGATATTCTAGCCTTACTTACAAGTGCATTTTTGTTTATTATTAGAAAAGCAGTTGTTGACAATAAATTAGTTACATGTAAATTCAAAATTTTCCTGATCCACAAGTAGAAATGTTTAGTGGCTTCCTTTTTTCTCTCATTGAATACACTGCTTAATTTTACATTTAGTATAATTTTTAATGTATTTGATAAAATAGGGGGAAAAAACCTATTCGAAAATTAGCAAATTAGTGCACTAAGATTTTGCTCCATCAAGAATAAAATAAGGGAGCTGAAAACAGAAAATTGTGTTTTTCTCCTTATCCAATATAATTCAAAGTTATTTCAATCTAAACTATTAAATATCTTTAGAAACACAGGATTTTTGGTTGGTGTGATTACCTTTACTATGTCAAGTTCAATTGATTTCTTTCTTTTTGGCCCTTAATATTTGGCCACATAAAATTATAAACAGCCAAAGAACAGAGTTTAAAATGGGATATGTTTTTTACTTCTGATATTCTACTTTAGTGAACAAAATCATCTCATAAGCTGAAACACTCACGAGTTGGCATCTGATTACAATGCCTACTTCCCAATAATTTGTCTCTTGTCCTGTCTTTTCTTCTTTCAGCAGATAAGAGACTCAAATAAATGGCTGAAGGAAATAGCACCTGGGTGGCAGAATTCATTCTTTTGGGCTTTTCAGTACATAGAGAGATTGAAATTACTCTCTTTCTGCTCATTTTAGCAGTATATGCTCTAACTTTGGTAGGAAACATTGGGATGATTTCTTTAATCAGGTTGGATTCTCGACTTCACACACCCATGTACTTTTTCCTCAGTAACCTGGCCTTTGTAGACCTTTGTTATTCCTCATCAGTAGCCCCCAAGTTCCTGCAGACCCTCCTGACCAAGCACAAATCTATATCTTTCTATGAATGTGCAACACAGCTGGGTTTTTTCTGCTCAGACACCCGCCTCAAAGAGATCCCGATTTTCATCTTTGCTGGATTCAACATGATCAGCTCACTAACCACCATCCTTATTACTTACTTGTACATTGTGGCTGCTGTTTTGAGAATCCAGTCTGCAGAAGGGAGGTGTAAGGCTTTCTCAACGTGTGCCTCTCATCTGACTGCTGTGACTATATTCTACGGAACTCTGATATTCATATATCTGCAGCCAAAAGCAAACCATTCCCTTGACACAGACAAAATGGCCTCTGTGTTCTACACAATGGTCATTCCCATGCTGAACCCCATGATCTACAGCTTGAGGAATCAAGAGGTAAAGAATGCTCTGAGAAAAGCCATTGAAAAAGTCATGTCCTGCATCTAACAAACATTTAAAAAAGGATTTCCTGACGTGGAACAATGGCACATGCAGATGTACTGTTTTCAAAATATTTAGCTGGATCAATTTCATTTTTGTCATCCTTCATATGAATAAAATCCTTTGGTACATGAGTTTGTTGTTCATACAACAATCTATAATAAGACAAACAGTTTAAAGAGAAAAAAATCATGGTCTTTAACAAATTACTACTGCTTGGATATGTAACCCTGCTGGCATAGCCCTAGAAATTGCCATGTGACTGAAAATAAAATTTAGCTGCTGCTTTCAAATTTTTTCTGTTTAGTATATTGGTGGAGGACAAAAGTGGGAACAAGGAAGTGAATTTATTGTGTCTCCCCATGCCATATTATGCAGTTGCCTCCTCCTCAGCTGCCTCCTCCTGGATGCCAACCATCATTCCTCACTCTGCCTCTGACCACCACTAGGTTTACTGCTAGTTAGTCCCTGACATTACACAATGTGGTGGTTGATTTTACGTGTCAACCTGACTGGACTAAAGGATGCCCAGATAGCTGGTAAAACATTATTTCTGGAAATGTACATGACAATATTCCAGGAAGAGATTAGATTTGAATTAGTAGACTAAATAAAGAAGATTGTCCTTGCCAATGTAGGCAGGCTTCCTCCAATACACTGAGGGCCCAAATAGAACAAAAAGGTGAAGGAAGAGTAAATCCTCTCTTGCGTCTTGAGCTGTATCACTGTCTTCTCCTGCCCTCAGACATCAGCTGCTTGTTCTTAGGCCTTCAGACTCTGGGACTTAACACCAGCACCCCTCCTCCACCTTGGCTCTCGTGCCTTCAGCTTCAGGCTGTAAGTTACACAATCAGCTCCCCTGATTCTCAGGTCTTTGGACCCAGACTGAGTTACACCATCATCTTTCCTAGTCCTCCAGATGATATTGTGGTACTACTTGGCCTCATAATGACATGAGTCAATTATCTTGATAAATATCCTCATATATGCTACTGGTTCTGTTTCTCCAGAGAATCCTAACTAATATGCATGATCGCCATGCCCTTTGAAAGGATGTCATTTTACTGCACAAATTTCAAAGTCAGAATTAGTTTTTAGAAGGTCATACTCCCTTTTGTTACCCTATAACAAGCAAAAATGCAGACCTATCTCTAAATTCTCTAAGCAAAGCAGTGGTATCCAAATACTATTTTGAAAATAAAATGCCCTAAGCCTGTTTAAGAAAAATAGGGACACATTATCAGCCCTCATTCTTTTTGGAAAACCCATCATACTCTAGCATAAAATTCACCTCTGCCTTAGTAGTCTGCTAATACATCACAAGCCTGAGTTTGGCTTGGACACATACTTTAGTGCTTCAATCTGAGTGACTCATTGGAAGAATGCATTACTTTACTTTCTAAAATTTGTCACTCAGTGTCTAATATTGACAGGGATCTTATCCAGAAAACAGCCATCTTTGAGGTAACTAAGACCAACCAAAAAATTCAGTTAGCTATTAGCTTAGGAACTGATAATCATCAATTCCTTGAGGTTAGCAGAGAAATTGAGAAGCTAACCACATGGTTGAAACTACCTGCAGATGAAATCGTGCCCCAAAAGGATCCTTTACAAAAGTCTGTCTCTGTTTATCTCTCATTACACCCTCTTATAATGATTTATCTTAGATGTTATGCACCTACAATAAAGAATTGAAGCTAAGTTTTCTTGTTCTTTCCTTTCCTAATCAACTGCAAACAAAGGAATTCCAAGAGAAAAGCAAAGTGCCGCAGCTGATTATTAACTCGCCTTCTTGCTTAAAGGAAAATAGCACTCACAGTAGTTAGAGATATGAGTCAAGTATTTTAACGGTACAGGGATGCTTGACTGAGGTTATTGTATTTGATCTCTCCCTAGGCAATAAGGATTCCAACGCTGAAATAACATCAAGGGTTTGAAGCTGACCAGTCCATCAAATTCAGACTCTGTGACACCAAAGCACCTCCCTAGTCCATCATGGGACCCTGATATCTGACTCAGACTCCCTGCTGATCCAAGACCAGCCTCCACCTTTGCCTGCAGGACAAAACCCTTACTTCATCTTCCTGCCTCTTCCGCAGAACAAGCATCAGAAGACAGGATGATTTTAGCCTGCTCAGTCCCCAGGTGCTGGTTATCTGAATAAAAAGCTTCCAATCCTTGCACCAGTTTTTGGACTTTTGAGTCCTTTTAGTGAGAGGGGGAAAGCTGAACCTGTTTCCAGTAACAATATAACCACTGAAACCATTCTGAACGATCATGGAAAAGTGAGTGAGTGAGTAAGTGAGCAAATAAAATGAACACAATATGGACTGTTTTCCTGCTCACAATGACTCCTGACCTCTGAGGATCCTTTTCCTCCACAGTAGTGACATCCATCACTGTAATAGTGGCCCTACTCTTATAAGCATAGTATACTGGAGTGGGCACATGACTGTTGATAAGCCAACAACATGTATTTCCTAGAAATTTGGAATTGTAATACTGCAATTCAAGTAAGTCTCAGCTAATCATTAACCTTATGTTCGGTAAATTCTAGAGAGGAGGCTCCATGGTAGACTTCCTTCTACACTAAAAAACAAAGCTGGAGAGCAGGCCCAGGGTCTTAGGCAGAAGCTGAGGATAGCCACCACCTTTGCCTGGAAGCAAGCAAAAAGTAGAGCATGACCAGGGCCCTAGGCAGGAGCCAAGAGCAGCTGTCCCTTCTTCCCACAGCGGAGCACTCCAGGGCCCTAGGAGGAGCCGAGGGCAGCATTCCCCACCTGGAAGCAGTCAAGGAGCATGCTTAACATACCACTTCCACACAGGTGGCCCACCACAGCCACCACCACAGCTATGGCTGCCAAAAAGTAACTCAATGCCACAGCAGTGGCTATAGCCACTGTGCATGCAGCCCACCAGACACTTGACTGCATTGACACAAGGACAGTCAACAGTGAAGACAAGAAAACAACTACTCTACTGGATGACCAGAAATCAACATAGAGATTCTTGAAATGCAAACCCATGAAAACATGACACCATCAAAAGAAAAGAGTAATTCTCAAATACCAGACCCTATAGAGCAAGAAACACTTGAAATGACTGAAAAGGAATTCTGGGAAACAATCTTAAGAAAACACATTGAGATATGAGATGACTCTGTTAGACAACATAATGAAATAAGAAAAAATATCCAGGATATGAAGGAGGAAATTTACAAAGAGATTAATACCTTCTAAAAGAATGTAGAAGAACTCATGGAACTGCTTCACTCAATGAAATAAAAAATGCAACAGGTAGCATAAGCAACAGGCTAGAACAAGCAGAAGAAAGAATTTCTGAGCTTGAAGACAGTCTTTTCAAAATAACCCAGGTAAACAAAAAAAAAAACAAAAAAAAAAAGGAAAGAAAGGATTTTTTGAAATTGAGAAAATCTAAGAGAGTCAGCAGGCAATCTTAAGTGCACAAACATTCTAATCAGAAGGGGAGGAGAAAGGAAAAGGTATGGAAAACCTATTC
>NW_007737888.1:9862-12869 GCF_000696425.1 Galeopterus variegatus | reverse complement strand
AAGGTATGGAAAACCTATTCAATGAAATAATAACAGAAAACTTCCTAGGGATAGAGAGAAATACAGACCTTCAGATCCAAAAGGCTCAAAAATCTCCAATCAGATTCAATCCAAAAAATCCTCTTCAAGACACATTATAGTCAAACTGGCAAAGCTCAAATGCAAAGAAAGAATCTTAAAAGAAACAAGAGAAAAGTGTCAAGTCACCTATAAGGAAGCCCCTATCAGACTAACAGCAGACTTCTGAACAGAAACTCTACAGGCCAGAAGGAAATGGAATGATATATTCACAATGCTAAAAGAAAAATACTACCAGCCAAGCATAGTATACCTGGCAAGGCTATCATTCAGAAATGAGGGAAAAATAGTGTATTTCCCAGACAAACAAAAACTGTGGAGTCTACCACGACACAACCAATCCTACAGGAAATCCTCAAGGAAGTCCTGTATCTGGAATCCAAAAACCAATTATCACTATGACAAATACATGAGAAAGAACAAAACCCACTAGTAGAACAAAAATTCAAAGCAGAAAGAGAAAGAAACTAGCTCTTACCACCACAAAAAAACCACAATGACAATGTGATAATGCCCCTGCTTTCTTTCTCATTTTAGTAATTTTGGTCTTCTCTCTTTTTTTCTTGGTCAATCTAGATAAAGGTTTGCAAATGTTGTTGATCTTTTTAAAGAATCAACTTTTGGTTTTGTAGATTTTCTCTATTTTTTTTAATTCTCTATTTCAAATATTTCTGTTGTACTCTTTATTCCTTACTTACACTTGCTTTTGATTTACCTTACTGTTCTTTTTCTATTTTCTTAGAGTACACAATTACATTACTGATTTGAAATTTTTCTTATTTTTAAAATAGGTGTTTACAAGTATAAATTTTCTCTAAGCACTGCATGAGCCCTGCATCGTATAAATTTTGATGTGTTGTGCTTTGATTTTTATCTCAATGTATTCTACAGTATTCTACAATTTCCCTGTGATTTTTCTTTTTACCCATTGTTTATTTAGGATTGTGTTGTTTAATTTCCACACATTTGTGAATTTTCTAAATAATTTCCTTCTGTTATTGTGGTCAGAAAACATACTTTCTACAATCTTAGTCTTTTTAAATGTGTAAAGACTTGTCTTACAGCCCAAAATAGTAAAAAGAAATAATTTTTAAAAATAAAAAATTAAAAAATACAAATTAAAAAATAAAATAAGCTCATGATGTCCATAGGTACATGGAAGTAAGCAATGTGATATTGAAGCCCAAAGGAATAAAATTGGAAACTTATTTATATATAAGATTAAAAAAAAAGAAACAGAATGTTGGTCTACAGAAAAAGAAAAATAAAGAAATTTGGACAAGAGATACCCATGTGAGGAGAGAGAGAGAGGGAGGGAGGCAGGGAGTGAGCAGAGAGAGAGAGAGAGAGAGAGAGAGAGAGAGAGAGAGAGAAGATGGTTATCTGTCCCTATAGGCCCAGGTAACAGTTTCTTGTGAGGTCTAGTCACATTCTTTTGGTCTTGCATTCCATAAAAATCCCTGTTGTTTTAAAACTGTTTCTGTTATTTACTTTTATTACGCCACTTTGGTTTCTGTGGCTTGAAATTGAAGCAACTTTTTTTTTTTATAGACAAGGAAGAGGGTACTTCAAGTAATTTGTGGGAAAATAGAATTAAAAGATGATACAAATCATTCCATGAACTTTTTGAAGTACCCTGTAGATGGGTGAATGAATTTTAATTAAATACATCTACTGAATTATAAGACTGTGTTATTTGTAGAGTTTGGATGTGTTGTCCCTCCAAAACTTATGTGCAAATCTGATCCCCAATGTGTCAGTGTTGGGAGCTATTTGAGTCATGGGGGTGGATCCCGGATGAATGGATTAATGCTCTCCCTGGGAGGTGGGATTAATGAGTGAGTTCTCGCTCAATTAGTTCCCTCGAGAGATGGTTGTTTAAAAGACCCTGGCACCTCCCCTCTCGCTCTCTTGCTTCTTCTCACCATGTGATGTGATTGTACACACCAGCTGCCTGCCACATTTCTCCATGAGTAGAAGCAGACTGAGGCTTGTGCCAGATGTAGCTGTCCAAGAATCATAGCCAAATAAACCTCTTCTCTTTATAAATTGCCCAATTTCAGGTATTCTGTTATAGCAACACAAAAATGGACTAATACAGCTATTATGACCTATGTACTCTGATAGGTGTTGGAATGCATCTAGTGATCCAGGAAATGCTGACATATTAACAATGGACAAAATGAAGCCAGGCTGATGTTAGGTGCCATGGCTATACAAGCTCTTCCTATGCTGACCTGATTAACCTTTTATTCTATCATTCCTGGTTTCATCTCACCAATAGGTTCATGATTCAGACCCAGGCATAACTAGTAATCAAAATCTGTTTGTATTCAAGCTGTGGCATCTCAACAAAATAGGAAGAAGCTAGCTCTTGGAACATTATGGTCTTGACTCTAAAGCTCATTTGTACCACATGCTGGCTAAGTGACATTGGATAATGTCTCTGATTTCTATCGGATAGATGCCTCAAAACCATATCTGACTGATGTGCAGAAGATGCAAAGTTGCTTTAACATTATTAATTTCTGTGGGAGTGGTGCTCATAAAGCTCAGAATCTCAAAACTGGTTCTGTTCTAGCAATTAGTTCATTGAACAAAATAGGAAACATCTAATTCCCTCCAAATTTATTTTAACATTATATCACTATGATTAAGTAATAACATAAAATAGAGACTTTTACAACAGATTTACTGGATTTTAAGTCTCAATTCAACCTCTTAATACTCCTGGGAACTGTGAAAATTACTAAAGTCTGAAAAAATTAAAGGGAGGTTAATAATAGCAAAACTCCTAAGAAGTAGTACCTGGTAAGCAGATAGTAATCCCCAAATTTACCATATATAATATGTATGTAATATACTGTATATTCAATACACATGTACTATACAGTATACACTACATACCCAGTAACTCTACATACATAGA
>NW_007737888.1:8506-9794 GCF_000696425.1 Galeopterus variegatus | reverse complement strand
ATTATTAATTTCTGTGGAAGTGGTGCTCATAAAGCTCAGAATCTCAAAACTGGTTCTGTTCTAGCAATTAGTTCATTGAACAAGATAGGAAACATCTAATTCCCTCCAAATTTATTTTAACATTATATCACTATGATTAAGTAATAACATAAAATAGAGACTTTTACAACAGATTTACTGGATTTTAAGTCTCAATTCAACCTCTTAATACTCCTGGGAACTGTGAAAATTACTAAAGTCTGAAAAAATTAAAGGGAGGTTAATAATAGCAAAACTCCTAAGAAGTAGTACCTGGTAAGCAGATAGTAATCCCCAAATTTACCATATATAATATGTATGTAATATACTGTATATTCTATACACATGTACTATACAGTATACACTACATACCCAGTAACTCTACATACATAGATGATAGGCTGGCGTGTGTGTATATTTTTTGTATATAATTGTGGTGACATTAAACAGGATTGTGTCTTCCAACCTTTAGTTTCACGTCTGTACCTTTTTCTCACATTGACAAGTTACATGGATTATTGCCACTAAGCATATTTTTCTTAAATGGAGTCACAACTGTATGTAAATAAACATGAAATCTTAATTTTATAAAACCACTGAAAATGATAAGTCCATGTTAATTGTCATGAATAGAAAGTAATAAAAATTATAGTCAAACATTTAAAACATCAAAATGTCTGTGTGTTATGTAAAACTATCTTGTGTATTATATTTTAGGAATTATTGGCAAAAAATGTACTAGGATTTAATCAGAAGTCTTTATAAACCAAGTTATCTAAAATTATTCCAAGTTATAATAAGTTTTATGGTTGGATTTATATTTCAGACACATGAAGACACTAATACTATCATATTAAACTATGCATATATTTTAGGGGCTGGCCCAGTGGCACACTGCTACAGTGCACCACTTGGGAAGCGCGGTGGCGCTCCCACCGAGGGTTCAGATCCCTCATACAGACTGGTTCCTGCTCACTGGCTGAGCGAGGTGTGGGCACAGCACCGAGGGTTGCGATCCCGTTGCTGGTCCTGGTCCGGTGAGGGTGCGACACTGAGGGTTGCGATCCGTTGCTGGACACGAAAAAAGACAAAAAGGAAAAAAAATTAAAAAAATAAATAAATAAATAAACTATGCATATATTTTAAATTATTTTTATATCTGCCCCACCCAACCCCAACACCATCATTAAATAAGCAGTGAGGTGTTCTAAATAGATTACTATCAAGGTACAAATTCTGGACGGAAGAAATTAATTATAATTATGGACTT
>NW_007737888.1:6721-7540 GCF_000696425.1 Galeopterus variegatus | reverse complement strand
CTATCAATCTCCAAAGGCAAGTACTGAAAAAGAAATAATAGCTTTGCTCTTCTTGTTGTTTATTTTGTAATTCCAAAAATATGACATTAAGTAGCTAAGAAATCTAATAGTTTAGAGCCATATTCGAACTGTGGTTTCTATGAGGCCTCATTTGTCTCCCTGGCAACCAAACAGAAAAGTTAAGTATTAGTTTTCTCGGGCTGCCATAACAAAGTACCACAAACAGAATGTCTTAAAACAACAAAAATGCATGCTTTCACAGGTCTGGAGGCTAGAAACCTGAAATCAACGTATTGGCAAAGCCATGGTCCATTTGAAGGACCATGTTAACAGTTGCCATGTTCGACCTGTGGTTTCTATGAGGCCTCATCTATCTCCCTGGCTATACCCTAGGAAGGTGAAATGTCATCCCTTCTGCTCTATCTGAGCTTTTTTTGTTTTTCCTTTGGCTGGTGGTTTTACAACAATTCATCTTAATCCAGGAAGCTACCCAGTGGAAGGAGCACAGAGTCCCTTTTCAAAGTTTCAATAATCTTTAAATCCTACTTACATTACCAATGCCAGGTTCTGCCCCTATTTCCTGCAGTCAGAAAATGGCTTTTTTGTCATTATATGTTTATCCTCATTCTCCAGTCTATTGTATAAGCTCTCAGCTATCTGTTTTCTTAGCTACTTAAGGTCATATTTTTGGAATTACAAAACAAACAGCAAGAACAGCAAAGCTGTTATTTTCTTTCTGAAGACTCTAGGGGAAGATCCTTCCTCTCCTCTTTTAACTTCTGGTAAACTGAGCATTTCTTGGTTTGGGGCAGCATAACT
>NW_007737888.1:4369-5120 GCF_000696425.1 Galeopterus variegatus | reverse complement strand
ACTGCACAGGGTCTCCTCAGGTCTCTGCTCTGTACATTATGCAGCAACACTTCATGGCCACCCCAGATGTATTGCAAGCAATCCCAGTTGCAGCTGTACCCACTGCTTCAAAATGTATAAGCCATAAACCTGGCAGCGTCTATGTGGTGCTAATTTGTTGGGTGCACAGAATGCAAGAGTTGTAGGGACATGATTTCAAAAAATACTGTGGAGAGCTTGGGGACCCAGGTAGAAACTTGTCACAGGAGCAGAACTACTGTAGAGTCCATACCAGGGCAATGTCTAGTGGAGCTGCAGGAGTGGGGTCACCGAGACACCAGAACTGTAGAGCTACTAGCATAGAACTCCAGCCCAGGAGAACGTCAGGCACGAGACTCCAACCAATGAGAGCTGTGGTGTGACCTGGGCCTAGCAAAGTGATAAAGCTGGGGTTTCCTGAGGCCTTGGATGCCTGCCCCTGCCCCAGTGTTCCCTGGATATAGGACATGGAGTAAAAAATAGGTTACTCTAGAACTTTAAGATTTAATATCATTTTCCTGTTGGGTTTTGGACTTACTTGGGACCAATTATCTCTATTTTTTTTTTTGTTACCTATTTCTCCCTTTTAGAATGGAAATGTGTATCCTATGCCTATCCTATCATTGCAGTTTGGAAGTAAATAACTTGCTTTATTTTATAGGACCACAGCTGGAGAAAATTGGCCTCAGAATGAACTATGTATTGAATCTCATCTATACCATATTTAGATGAG
>NW_007737888.1:0-4167 GCF_000696425.1 Galeopterus variegatus | reverse complement strand
AAACTAGAATATTTGGCAGAAGAAATTTCTAAGCAAACTACTGAAGAAGCTGTGTGTCTGCTTTTAATCACATGTAGCAAGGCGCAAGAGAGAAGAAATGATCTAAAGACAAAATTTTTAGTTAAAAGAGAAGGAGTATAAAAAGATTTTGAAAATTTTCAGCCTGGCCATGTAAAAGAATAAAATGCATATTTGGGAGAGCAAATCAAAGGTGTGGCCAAGCAACTGTTTGCTAAGGAGATTAGTACTGACAGAAGGGATCATCAGGACAATAAGAGAACTACCCTGAAGTCATTTTAGAGATCTTAGAAGCTGCCTCTCTGGCCAAAGGCACAAGCTCTAGGAGGGCAAAATGATTTCAGGAGATAGACGCAGGACATCCTCCACAGGCTCACTGCACAGGGTCTCCTCAGGTCTCTGCTCTGTACATTATGGAGCAACACTTCATGGCCACCCCAGATGTACTGCAAGCAATCCCAGTTGCAGCTGTACCCACTGCTTCAAAATGTATAAGCCATAAACCTGGCAGCGTCTATGTGGTGCTAATTTGTTGGGTGCACAGAATGCAAGAGTTGTAGGGACATGATTTCAAAAAATACTGTGGAGAGCTTGGGGACCCAGGTAGAAACTTTCACAGGAGCAGAGCTACTATAAAGTCCATACCAGGGCAATGTCTAGTGGAGCTGCAGGAGTGGGGTCACCGAGACACCAGAACTGTAGAGCTTCTAGCATAGAACTCCAGCCCAGGAGAACGTCAGGCATGAGACTCCAACCAATGAGAGCTGTGGTGTGAGCTGGGCCTAGCAAAGTGATAAAGCTGGGGTTTCCTGAGGCCTTGGATGCCTGCCCCTGCCCCAGTGTTCCCTGGATATGGGACATGGAGTAAAAATAGGTTATTCTAGAACTTTAAGATTTAATATTATTTTCCTGTTGGGTTTTGGACTTACTTGGGAACAATTACCTCTTTTTTTTTACCTATTTCTCCCTTCTAGAATGGAAATGTCTATCCTATGCCTATCCCATCATTGCATTTTGGAAGTAAATAACTTGTTTTATTTTATAGGACCACAGCTGGAGAAAATTGGCCTCAGAATGAACTATGCATTGAATCTCATCTATACCATATTTAGATGAGAGTTGGGATTTTGGACTTTTGAGTTGATGCTGTCAGGAGTGAAGACTTTTGGGGCTATTAAGATGAGATGTATTTATTATTTTGTATTCAAGAAGAACATGAGTTTGGGGGAGCCTAATACCTAATTTGCCCCAAGAATTAGTAAGATGCAGAGGTGAAGTGCAAGGAATCAAATTTCTGAAAAGTATTATAAAAAAATTGAAAGAAGAATTAGAATTACTTAAGTGCTGTAACTAACCAAAACACAGAGACTAAATAAGATAGAATTACATGCCTTTCTCATGCAACAGTGTGAGTTAGGGTTTTGAGTAAGGTAATTAGACCCACAATATGTGGCTTCCATTAGTTGGTCTAGGTCCACCATTTCAGTGACAATATTTTGGAGTGTGTAGAAAGAAGAGAAAGTCCAGGTCTAATGGCCTTGGCCTTGATGATATGACCTTTAAGTTTTACATATAACTTTCTGCTGACAGCTCACTACCAAAACTTAGTAACAAATTTACACCTGGTTAAAAAAGGGAGATGGGAACTATAATCTATAACTGAATGGCCAGTGTTTTATTTCTATAAGGAAAACTGAAATAGTGGAGATTGAGGAATATCTGCCATAATGATCACAGAAAATGTGGCCTTGGAATGTCAGGTTACAATGCCCATTGTGAAAGCAGCTGTTGCTTGAGCAGTCCTTCATTCTGTACTTCACCTTAAGTCTTGAGAAGCAAATTTGAGTATTTTAAAAACGTAAAAATTGTTAAGACCAACCAATGGTACTATTTTATCCGGCGCTCAGAATTTTAACTTAGGAAAGAGTCTGTACCTCCACCCCACCTTTCCTCAGACCCATTCTACGTTACTAGGAACATGGCTACTGTGGATCACATGTTCCCCCAAATTAAGTGAAACTTGACCCCCGTCATAACAGTATTAAGAGGGTGGGAAATTTGACTATGGTATTTGAAAGGTGGGGCCTTTAAGATATGGTTGGAAAGTTAAGACAGTGCTCTTGTGAATTAACTAATGCATTCATGGAGTAATTGGTTAATGGTTTAATGATTTATCAGGGAGTGTTTCTGATGGCTTTATAAGGAGAGCAAGTGAGCACATTAGCCCTCTTGCTCATGCCATGCTCACTATGTGACACGCTGCCTTGCCTGTAGAGACCTGTAGAGAGTGCCCAACCAAAGAAGGCCTTCACCAGATGTGTCCCTGGACCTTGGACTTCCCAGCCTCCAAAACTGTAAGAAATAAATTTTCATTCTTTGTAAATTACCCAGTTTCAGGTATTTTCTTATAAGCAACAGAAAACAAACTAACACAGTAGATCACAGTAAATTTACAGGTAGAATAATACTCTCTGTGTATGAATTAGTCCATCGTACCAGAGCATTACCACAACTACATGGTACTTCTCAGAGTCCTTCTGCACATACTCAATTCTGCACACCTTTTAATTGGATTAGCACCTACCCAAGAATAAACTGACACATCAGGAATCACTTTTACCTCCCATTTCCCTTTGAGTTACTAAGTTAGCAAGACTCACTATTGTAGACAGATTTACATTTTGTCTACAGCAAGAATAGAATGTAGACCAAGTAGGCTGTAGATGCACCAATCTAGATAAATTAAACAGTAAACTTTTGAGGATTTTTTTAACCACACCCAAATGGGGCACCATTTTTATTGTATTGATCACATTTGAAGTCATGCCCAGTACAATGACATTTACTTGAACAGTGCTTATTTGGTTGATCTACTGTAGGCACTGATTTAAGCTACTAAATATGGAGTCAAAGAATGTAATGTTAGTGAGAAGATGCTGGAAGCAAACAAAAGTTTCAAATCATAATATCAACCAGTGGTTTAGGGAGAGAGTATCCTATTGTCAAAGATCAGAATTTAAGTTTCAGATAATTCAAACTAGTTTGTCTTTTGGTTAAGATGAGGGCACAAAAATCTTTTGTTAGAGATATTTTATCCTTTGAACATCAGAAAATTAATACTAGAGTCCTTTGAACATCGGAAAATTAATACTAGAGTACCTGGAGTACATTTTTGGATAGGAAAAGGGACTATTCGAATACAAACATTATTAACTATCAAATAATACATACTGATGACAAATTTAGGGTTGTATTAAGACACTAGTCAAAGATTCTGACTAAAATTTTATTTTCAAAAATACACTTATGTGTGAACATCTTTTGATACTTTATAAGTAATAGAGTTTATCAACATTCTATGGTCATAGACAGGAATTGAATTCTTTTTTATCTGCTGAAATTATATATTTTGTATGAAATCTATGTTGACAAACATGTCTATATAGAAAATACCTTAGGAAATAATGTGCAGTTGTAACAAGAGTACCTCCAAGTTTACATTTATTTATTTGAACTTAGTTGTGAGTTATTCCGGTGACTACACTTAGCACAATTACACACACACTGTGAACGACATCATGTCAGTTTTCATAATATGGTTGCATATATACGGTACAGTGTGCTTAGTAATCAGACTCCATTCACGGTGCAAAGCATCACTCTGTTACATTGGATCTTTTAGTGAACGTGAGAGTTGCTTTCATAATGTGCTTTTTGAGCTAGGAGTTTTATGCTTAGTCATTTAAATAGAAACCCACATACCACAACAATATTTATTGCAGTTTTACTGCCCCAAGTTTGCTTTTATGACTGCTTTGTTGACAGCCTCTTTCACATCCTTGTTTCTCCAACTGTAGACCATGGGATTCAGCATAGGGATCACTGTGGTGTAAAACACAGCCACCATTTTCCCTGCTCCACAGACTCCTTAGTGGGTCACCTGAGATGCATGAATATAAGGGTCCCATAAAACATGGAAACAGCTGTCAAGTGGGACCTGCAGGTGGAGAATGCCTTCCTCTGCCCCTCAGCAGAGTGCATGCGTAGCATAGCTACTACAATGAGGGTGTAGGAGATGAGCACCACTGAGAGGGAGTAAGTGAAGTTAATTCCAGCAATGACAATCATGGTATATTCTTTGACGTGCTT
>NW_007737887.1:37057-49002 GCF_000696425.1 Galeopterus variegatus | reverse complement strand
TGCCATCGTGTATTGAATAGCACATGTCTTCTCAATGTTCAAGATGCTTATGACTCAACACCTCTGTAGAAAAACCTGATCCCTCTCCACCCACGCCTACCAGACAAGGGTATGTGCAGCGTGGACAGCACCAAAACCTTGTCTTCCATCCTTCACCTCTCACACAGTGTGTGACCCATTGAATCCGAATCCCATCTAGAAATGAAGCTACAAGGTAGTATGACTAAACTCAGTGTTTAGTTTTTGTGGTCTCTACAGAAAAGGAAGGCATGTTAAAAGACTGTTTTTCAAACATATTTGATTATAAGAAACATGCTTTATATCACAATAAAATACATATAAATCTACATGTCTACACACATGCACAAGCCACATATTTACACACATGGTTCTAAAATAATACTGACTCTTCATAGGTGTGATGCACCTATTTTCTATTCTCAGTTACTCCACTCTATTCTATTCTATTCTTCTCTATTCTCTATACTATTCTACTCTACTCTGTTCTATTCTATTCTATTCTAATTCTATTCTATTCTATTCTATTCTATTCTATTCTATTCTATTCTATTCTATTCTATTCTATTCTATTCTATTCTATTCTATTCTATTCTATTCTATTCTATTCTATTCTATTCTATTCTATTCTATTCTATTCTATTCTATTCTATTCTATTCTATTCTATTCTATTCTATTCTATTCTATTCTATTCTATTCTATTCTATTCTATTCTATTCTATTCTATTCTATTCTATTCTATTCTATTCTATTCTATTCTATTCTATTCTATTCTATTCTATTCTATTCTATTCTATTCTATTCTATTCTATTCTATTCTATTCTATTCTATTCTATTCTATTCTATTCTATTCTATTCTATTCTATTCTATTCTATTCTATTCTATTCTATTCTATTCTATTCTATTCTATTCTATTCTATTCTATTCTATTCTATTCTATTCTATTCTATTCTATTCTATTCTATTCTATTCTATTCTATTCTATTCTATTCTATTCTATTCTATTCTATTCTATTCTATTCTATTCTATTCTATTCTATTCTATTCTATTCTATTCTATTCTATTCTATTCTATTCTATTCTATTCTATTCTATTCTATTCTATTCTATTCTATTCTATTCTATTCTATTCTATTCTATTCTATTCTATTCTATTCTATTCTATTCTATTCTATTCTATTCTATTCTATTCTATTCTATTCTATTCTATTCTATTCTATTCTATTCTATTCTATTCTATTCTATTCTATTCTATTCTATTCTATTCTATTCTATTCTATTCTATTCTATTCTATTCTATTCTATTCTATTCTATTCTATTCTATTCTATTCTATTCTATTCTATTCTATTCTATTCTATTCTATTCTATTCTATTCTATTCTATTCTATTCTATTCTATTCTATTCTATTCTATTCTATTCTATTCTATTCTATTCTATTCTATTCTATTCTATTCTATTCTATTCTATTCTATTCTATTCTATTCTATTCTATTCTATTCTATTCTATTCTATTCTATTCTATTCTATTCTATTCTATTCTATTCTATTCTATTCTATTCTATTCTATTCTATTCTATTCTATTCTATTCTATTCTATTCTATTCTATTCTATTCTATTCTATTCTATTCTATTCTATTCTATTCTATTCTATTCTATTCTATTCTATTCTATTCTATCTTTCAAATACAAGTAAAAACAGGTACCTCAAAAAAACTCCTTTCAGATACAGACTCTTGTTACCCCTATTACACAGATGAATGATCTGAGACAGTGAAATTAGGTACTTTAGGGAAGATCACACAACTTTTAAATGTTAGAGGTAAGTATTGATCCAAGAACCAAGCCAGAGGCTAAGGTTACAGAAACACAAAAAAATAGTGGGCTGTGGTCAGCCATTCAGACAGTAGTCAGTCAGGTCTTTATCACTTTGTATGTAAAATGTCAGCTTTTTCTGGCTACTTTTCTTTGTCTTTTGTTTTCAGGAATTCGGCTATGATGTGCTGTGTTCTATACATCCTGTCTGGTGTTCACTGAGATTCTTCAGTCTATAAATTCATGTCTTTCACAATTTTAAAGTAATTTATTATCTCTTTACATATTTTTACCTGGGAGCCCCATGACCTCTCTCATTAAGGGGCTCCAATTACATGTACGTTAGACTTTTTTATATTATTATAATACAAGATCCTGAGTTACTATTCAATTTTTAAGCATTTATTTTCTTTCTATATTCCTTAGTTTGAATAAATTCTGAAGATTTATCTTCAAGTTTGCTGTCTATTTTCTTTGTTGTATCTTTTATGCTATTACATTCATCCAGTGATTTATATTTTTCAGATACTGAATTTTTCAGCATTAGAATTGCCATTTTTTCTAGAATTTCTATTTTTTTTTAGTAGTTTCTATTTTTCTGTTGTGATTACTCATCTTTTCATTTGTTATGATAATATCTTATCTTTCAACTTTAATGATGTTTATAATAGCTGCTTTAAAATCCTTTTCTGTTAATTCCAACATTTGGGTCATCTCTTATTCGTTCACCAGTGTTTGAGGATGTTCCTAACTCTTACATCTGTCAACTAACCTGATGAGATAAACATTCAGAATTCATCATGAGTCAACCTTATCTGGTGTTGAACCATAACTTTATGAACCAGTACTTACCTTAGGTTAGTCCAACCCCTAGCCTTCTGGACTCCTACTGTGGGACAGCTAAGTTCTCAAATCTTATTAGTGTTTAAACCACGAGAGATTTGGTCCATGAGCTTCAGAAGTACCTGTGAAATCAGTTGCAGCAGGGACCCAGAATTCACAAACCTACATAAATTCTTTCTTCAATTTTTAGTCATACTGCTACTGACAGTCTCTCAGCAAAATTAGGGTAAGAGAACCAAATTAATGAATTGAATTATTATTGCTTTCTATTTTTTCCAGACATCAACCTATATTACCAGACCCTCATCAATTCAGCAAAGTCTCTCTTCTTTGTCAGCCTTTCCTTTCCACTTGCAGACACTCAACTCAAAACCAGAGTTTGACCCAGGAAGCTGGGCTGTTTGCTGCCTCCTATGGGGAGCTCCATTTTTCTGGAATTAAATTAGCCAGGATTCATTATGTCACCAATCTTCAAAATGTCTTATACATAAGTATTCTTTTGATTTAACTTAGTTAGTTAGTTAGTTTATTTGTTTACTTTTATGATAAAAGGAAAGGTCTTCTGTGTCTTTTTATATCCTAACCACTTCATGAAACTCCATTTTCTCTTAACCCTTTTGAATCAGGACACTGTCACCACTTCTCCACTGAAACAGACCTTGTCAAAGTCACCAATGACCTCACATGGTTAGAACCAATTTCTGATTTTCAGGACTAAATTAATGACGCTCTGAAGCAGTGACCCCTCTGACTGTCTCCCTGTCTTCAAACACTTTCTAAATTTAACCTCCCAGACATCGCATTCTCAATGTTCTTCTTCACACCTCACTGGCTGTTTCTTCTCAGTCTTCTTTCCTGGATGTTCCCATTTCTGACCCCAAACACTGGACTACACAGGGTGCCAGAGCTGGGTTTTCAGAACACTTCTTGTCAATCCACACTCATCCTTTACAAAATCTCATTCAGTCCTATGGCTTCAAAGTCATCTGTACTAACACAGTTATAACACATGGCTCCCAAGTTTGTATTCAATTCTATCCTTTCATCAGGATTCCAGAACAGGACCTCTACCTACCTATCTACCATGTCCACGTGGAAATCTAATGAACAACTCAATCCTGATGTGATTCAATCTGAACCCTACTTCCCTCCTTTTAAGAGAGAAAGGGGAAATTAATTTCTCTGTTTTCAAATATCCTTTAACAGTGCCCCACCACATTTAATTGGCCTCCTCCCTGCACATCAAGCACACCCAACTAATTTCTGCCTTAGTTCTCTACCTCTGTGGTGCCCAGGAAATCTTCTCCCCCAGATATCCATGGATTGATCTAATACCTCTTCACAGAGGCCTTCTCTGACCTCTTTTACAACATAGCCACTAATAACACCACTATTGTCATACACCAACCTTTCATAAAATTTAGTTTTTCAGAGCCTTTCTCTACATGAAATTATACTACATATGATTACTTGTTCTTTCCTGTCTCCTCCTCTGTCTTCAAAAAGATCCTGTTTGTTAATTTCTATATTTCCAAGTCTAGAACTCTGGCTGACATGTCAGTATTTAAAAGGTAAAGTTTTATGAGTAATTGTTGGATTAGAAAGTCCTCAATATAAATCTGTTTCATATTGCTTCAAAATATTTTCAACTCTGCCATACAGTAAAGCAGTTTTAGAACCAAAGTGACAGTCTTTGGCTGTCCATTTTTATAGAACTGCATTGAAGTACCTGAACTGTGCCTCCACATATTCATGTACGACACTCTATTCTCAGAACCCAGCTGGCATTGTCAGAGTAAGAAGACAGGCAGCTGTCAAGTGCTCACTTTGGAAAAACATCCAACAACAATTCTACTAATCAGTGTTCTCTCAGTAATGCACTTTCAATCAGCAAAGCATTTTCAAAATGTATTTGTAATTTTCTAACCCATGGAATAAAGCACACAAGTTATCCACGAAAATAATAATTAGAACTTTCAAAATCAGTTTTACTTCTGCAAGGGTGAGTGAGTGCAGGCACAAGAGCTGCCCTCGCTGGTCAACACCAAACGAGCAGCCAGGCTGAGGAGAGAATGGGGGATTATCCGCGGTTTATCGCTAATCCCCAGCAGTCTCCGCATCTTTAGCCATTTAACCAGAATTAATAAAAGTATTGATTGAAACAGGGATATTTGGGGAAGAAATTCCATAAGTTGAATCTAAGTTTGCTGGTAGGCTAAATTATGTGCAGCAATTTATGATTTATAAGCACAGTTTCAATCTCAGGCAGGCAGAATTAAAGATGTCTGTAGCTAAGAAAGCAAAGACTTACTGACTTTTGATCCTGTGACATTTTGCTTTGCTGCCAGAATAGCATGGGCCTAAAGAAAAAAAGGAAAAGAAAAGAGGAGTGAAGAAATGAAAATTGCATACCAGGCATGCTGACGCGTTTGCAGCGCTGTCAGAGAAGCACGCTGGGCACAACATTATTTCAGAAGGGTAGTCCTTGGCTTGAAAGTACTTCAAACTACTTTTTTTTTCTATTTTTTTGCAGGGAGGTGTTGAACAACAGTGTCTTCTTTATAGCCATCTTCTTTTCTCTGTCACTTGAAAGCACAGTCAGTTTCAGATGAAGGAAGTGAATCTTTTCAGGCAGTCGCACTTTTTGTTCTTTTACTGTTCTCTCCTTTCTCCTCCCCCCTCCCTGCACCTAGCACACTAATACATGTCAACTCTGCCTCTTTAAAGCGGAACACAGGGGCCAGCCCGGTGGCGCACTGGAGAGTGCGCCGCTTGGGAGCACAGCGGCGCTCCCGCCGAGGGTTCGGATCCCATGTGGAGACCGGTTCCCGCTCACTGGCTGAGCGCGGTGTGGGCGAAACGCCGAGGGTTGCGATCCCGTTGCCGGTCCCCGGTACGGGCGCAACACTGAGGGTTGCGATCCCTTTACCGGTCAGTAAAAAAAAAAAAAATTAAAAAAAAAAAAAGCGGAACGCAGGAAAAGCACTGATGTGTGGAATAGTTTATCCAGCCCTTCACATTGCACCATCTCTCCTTGGGAGTAGGAGAGTAAATACCCTTAGAAAGCCAGGAACTCGCAGGAAGCAAAGTGCTTATGGCAGAAAACACGAGACCGAGAATCAGGCAGCGAGGACCAGGGTCTGGCTGAATCACACTGCATAACCTTGCATAAACTGCTTCATTTACATACACTTTACTATCTTCATTGGTAAAATGGAGATAACAATGAATAGCTGATCTAACTACATTATAAAGTTATAACAGAGTACTGTGAGAATAAAATATGTAAGAGATTCTACCCTAAAGAGTATTATATGATCCAAATTTCACTAAAAATGAACCATCTCTGTATGACATAAATGATCCATGAATCCTAGAATCAAAGTCATATTCAATTCAGCACACACAAAAATGGAGAAGACATTAAGGTGGAATGGAACATAACCTGGATTGAATACAGCAAACACTAAGTTAATTAAATTATATTCAACCATTTAACTTAAATACGTTACCAGAGTAATATATAACAGCTTATATATTATAACAGGTTTTAACACCAACACCTTTGCACAGAAATTGTGGGCTTTGCTATATCAAATTAGAAAGCAAGCTATTCTGGGCATAAGGCTATACTATACATTTCCATCATGTAACCAAGTGGAAGATACAAGTTGCCCCAAATAATGGGAAGGTGGGGTGGGGGTGGTTTGCAGTGATTTATGAAAATACATACAGTAATCATGATAAAATCAGTTATATTAAAATGTCAGCCACTGTGCTAAGAGATTCAAGAAACAATTTTGGAAGACATATACTTGTAGTCAGTCCTGTGCTTCCTGGACAGACATAGATAAATTATGAATAAATTAGAATAATAACTTTTGGGGAAAGCAATATGACTTCAAGTATTTTTTCCTATTCCTATTAAACTAGAATTTATTCTTCTAAAAAGATAGTTCATGGGATCAATTTACCACCACCCAATGTGGCATTCTNGGACACCGGTGGACCCTCCCAATGGTGGCTCAGAGCTTTAAGATGGAGAGCCAAGTATTTGACACATTAGGTGTGATCGCAAAGGAAAGGACTGGGTCCACTTTAGAATACTTGCATTTTTAAATAATTCTTATCCATTCCCAGAGCAAAATAATACTTGCTAACAGTTAACACTGAGTGCTTGCTGACTGCCAGGAATAATCACTATCTGTGATTTAGTTTTCATGACTTTGTTGGAGTGGAATTATTCTAATCCCCATTTAACAGATGAGGAAAGTGAGGCACGGGGAGACTTAGTAACATAATTAGAGAAACTTGGTAACATAATTAGAAGGACTGTACTGGTGCAACTTGTGGCCAGTACAGATAATAGGAAAATTCATTGCTGTTACCTTTCATAATACACTTTTCCAAAGTCACGAAATTGCCTAATAACACATTTCTTAGAATGTATCCCCATCATTAAGTGATGCATCACAGTGTGTGTATATATATATACACACACATATATACAGACACACATATATAAAGAATATGTACGTATGTGTATGTGTATATATACATACATGTCTTTCACAAACAACCTGTAATACATGACAGCCCTTTTTCGAGTTATGGTAAATTTTCAATAAGGCTTGTTGAACTCAGTTAATGGAACCACATATTTGTGACACCTGAAAAAAATGTTGAGGGTACAAATCATTCAAAGAGTAAAACAAACAGGAAGGGAGCACAAGTGTGCTGAGAAGACTCACTCACGGCTTCTGGATCTATCAACGCTGTTATATTGAATAAATCTAGGACACTGGGGAAAAAGGAACTCTATCTTACCTTAACTTTTACTGTGAGAGGTTTTTTTTTTTTTAAATTTTCACAACATTATTTCAGAAGGGCTTGAAAGTACTTCAAACTACTTTTTTTTTTTTTTTTGCAGGGAGGTGTTGAACAACAGTGTCTTCTTTATAGCCATCTTCTTTTCTCTGTCACTTGAAGACACAGTCAGTTTCAGATGAAGGAAGTGAATCTTTTCAGGCAGTTGCACTTTTTGTTCTTTTACTGTTCTCTCCTTTCTCCTCCCCCCTCCCTGCACCTAGCACACTAATACATGGCAACTCTGCCTCTTTAAAGCGGAATGCAGGGGCCAGCCCAGTGGCGCACTGGAGAGTGCGCCGCTTGGGAGCATGGCGGCGCTCCCGCCGAGGGTTTGGATCCCATGTGGAGACTGGTTCCCGCTCACTGGCTGAGCGCGGTGCGGGCAAAACGCCGAGGGTTGTGATCCCATTGCCGGTCAGTAAAAAAAAAAAAAAAATGAAAAAAAAAAAAGCGGAACGCAGGAAAAGCACTGATGTGTGGAATAGTTTATCCAGCCCTTCACATTGCACCATCTCTCCTTGGGAGTGGGAGAGTAAATACCCTTAGAAAGCCAGGAACTCGCAGGAAGCAAAGTGCTACGGCAGAAAACATGAGACCGAGAATTAGGCAGCGAGGACCAGGGTCTGGCTGAATCACACTGCATAACCTTGCATAAACTGCTTCATTTACATACACTTTACTATCTTCATTGGTAAAATGGAGATAACAATGAATAGCTGATCTAACTACATTATAAAGTTATAACAGAGTACTGTGAGAGTAAAATATGTAAGAGATTCTACCCTAAAGAATATTATATGATCCAAATTTCACTAAAAATGAACCATCTCTGTATTACATAAATGATCCATGAATCCTAGAATCAAAGTCATATTCAATTCAGCACACACAAAAATGGAGAAGACATTAAGGTGGAATGGAACATAACCTGGATTAAATACAGCAAACACTAAGTTAATTAAATTATATTCAACCATTTAACTTAAATACGTTACCAGAGTAATATATAACAGCTTATGATACACAGGTTTTAACACCAACACCTTTGCACAGAAATTGTGGGCTTTGCTATATCAAATTAGAAAGCAAGCTATTCTGGGCATAAGGCTATACTATACATTTCCATCACGTAACCAAGTGGAAGGTACAAGTTGCCCCAAATAATGGGAAGGTGGGGTGGGGGGTAGTTTGCAGTGATTTATGAAAATACATACAGTAATCGTGATAAAATCAGTTATATTAAAATGTCAGCCACTGTGCTAAGAGATTCAAGAAACAATTTTGGAAGACATATATTTGTAGTCAGTCCTGTGCTTCCTGGACAGACATAGATAAATTATGAATAAATTAGAATAATAACTTTTGGGGAAAGCAATGTGACTTCAAGTATTTTTTCCTATTCCTATTAAACTAGGATTTATTCTTCTAAAAAGATAGTTCATGGGATCAATTTACCACCACCCAATGTGGCATTCTCTCATGGAACAGTTTCTAACCAGCTAGGTACAAAAGGAAACACATGGCCCCAAATCACCATATGAAAACAAAACTCTGGAAATAAATCTCAGTATTAGTATTTTATCTAATGAACATAAAAGGTTGGTTAATAACTTACACAGGATGAAGAGACTTAATGGATTCCATCACTGCTTCCTCTGTGCTGTCTCTAGAGGCTGTAAATGCAACCTCTTTAGGTATGTTATCAGGAAGGGGATTAACACAGAGGAAGACATGCTTTTTAGGATCATCAGAAAACTAGAAGAGTGGGCCTCACTCTGGTTCTCTTAAAACTCTCCTAGAACCTCAGAGAACTGACGCACTCTGCAACCTGGAATGGAGAGTATCACGAGCTACTGAACACAAATCCACTTCCCAATCAATGATCGAATAAGCTGTCTTAGCTACCAACACTAACACAACTGCTGGTGACAGGACACTCGAAATTTGCTACCCAGGAACCTGGAAAATACCACAGGAAAATACTGTGACATAGTCTGGTTGATAACTAAAAATATCCAGAGCAGGCATAATATAGTGTTTGCCTCAATTTTGTCTTCTAAATCTCAAATAAAGTGCAGCTAATTGATGTCCCCAAAATCTCTGCTGGAAGAGAGCCTTAAAAAGGTTAATTTTAGTTTTCTGACTCTGCAGCAGAGGAAGTACTAGAAGGGGATGAAAAGTGCCAGTCAAACATATCCACAAGTCTACCTGTGGCTATTTGGGATTTAAATGCATTTCACTACTCACTCTTAAAACCCAATGACAGAGTGATAGGGAAGAGAGCAGAGAAGGAAACACTAGGAATTCATTTTTCCACATAGACAACAATTGCACTGGCAGAAATTGTCCAAAGTAACTATTTTGGACCTCTGGAGTTGATTTGAATGCTTGCAGCATCCAGAGGAAAGTTTGGCTGGTAAATTGCAGTTAATTTTTGTCAATTTAAGTGACTACCCATGTCCCACCCCCAGTCCTGTGACAGGCAGTTGTGCCTATATTTTGGTGCAGCTTGCTGAAGCCAGGATGAGCAAGAAGGACCTTGTCCTTCAAATGTCAGGTTTTTGTGTCCTGATTGCTGATAACTGCTTTTGACTGCTGAACTGCAGGCAGAGAAGCTGGCTTTCGTTGTTTTACTCTCAGCTGCTGAAGGTTTTTCCAGGGGATTTAAATGAACAGCACCTGTTTTTTCTTTCCTTTTTCTTTTTTCTTTTTTGGTAGTCCAACATTTAAGGATTAGGACATTTAAAAGCAACAGTGTATAAGGTAAAATTCGTAAAGCTACCTAACATGCTCAGGGAAATATGAAAGCTCAGAAAAGACCTGAGACGAACTTAAGCTTTCACCCAGGCTGATCCTTAGAACAGAGACACATTCAACAAATATTAAAAAAAAAAAAAAAAAAAAAATCTTGAGGAAGGGAGAAACTAATCCACAGAGTTACCAAATTATAATAATCAAATGTCTAGTTTTCAACAACAACCAAAATTACAAGGCAGACAAAGAAACAGAAAAGTAGCCCATATAAGGAACAATGTCAATCAACAGAAACTACCTATGATGAAGCCCAGATGTCAGGCATACTAGAAAAAGATTTTAAAACACTGCATTAAGAATTCTGAAAGAGCTCAAAGAAGATATGAATGAATACCAAAAAATAATGTATGAACAAAATAAGAGTAATAATAGAATTTTTTAAAAAATCCATAAAGAAATTTGGAGCTAAAAAAGTACATTAACTGACATATAAAATTCACCAGAGAGGTTCAGTAGCAAGCTTGAGGCAGCAAAAGAAAAAATCAGTTAACTTGAAGAGATTGCAATTGAAATTATCAAGTCTGAATAACAGAAAGAAAAAGTAATCATTAAAAAGGTGAACAGAACATAAGGCACATGTGGGACACTATCCAGAGAACCAACATATGCACTGTGGGAGTACCAGAAGAAGAGAAAAACAGAGAGAGACAGAGAGAATATTTAAACCATGGCTAAAAGTTTCCCAAATTTGATGAAAGAAAGAAATCTACAAGCCTAAGAAACTAAATTATCTTCAAGTTGGGTAAACTCAAGGAGACTCACACTGAAACATATAACCAACCTGTTGAAAGTGTGAGAAAAAGAGAGAATCCTGAAATTAGAGAGAAGCCCACGTGTCACATAAAAATGATCCTCAATAATATCATCACCTCTATTTCTCACCAAAAATCTAGGAAGGCAGAAGTCAGTTGGTTGATATATTCAAAGGGCTGAAAGAAAGAAACTGTAAACCAAAAATTCTGTAAGTGGCAAAACTGTCCTCCAAAATTGAAGAAGATATTAGGACATTTCGGATTGATAAACAGAAGCCAAGGGAACTTGTTAACACTATACCTGCCCTGCAAGAAATGCCAAAGTTCAGGTTTAAGTGAAAGGCCACTAGACAGTAATTAAACATGTAGGAAGAAATAAAGATACCTGGTAAATGTAGATATATGAACAATTATAAAAGCTAGTATTATTTTAGGTTTGGTTTGTAAANAAAGTAGCCCATATAAGGAACAATGTCAATCAACAGAAACTACCTATGATGAAGCCCAGATATCAGGAATACTAGACAAAGATTTTAAAACACTGTGTTAAGAATTCTGAAAGAGCTCAAAGAAGATATGAATGAATACAAAAAAAAAATGTATGAACAAAATAAGAGTAATAATAGAATTTTTTAAAAAAAGCATAAAGAAATTTGGAGCTAAAAAAGTACATTAACTGACATAAAAAATTCACCAGAGAGGTTCAGTAGCAAGCTTGAGGCAGCAAAAGAAAAACTCAGTTAAATTGAAGAGATTGCAACTGAAATTGTCAAGTCTGAATAACAGAAAGAAAAAGTAATCATTAAAAAGGTGAACAGAACATAAGGCAC
>NW_007737887.1:34378-36302 GCF_000696425.1 Galeopterus variegatus | reverse complement strand
TATAGAATTTACACAAAGGAAATGAGAAAGGAATTAAAATGTTTCACTACAAAAAGGTCAACTAGTACAATAGAAAGCAGTAATGAAAGCAATGAAAGACAAAAAAGCTATAAGGCATATAGAAACAAATAGCAAAATGGCAGCAGTAAGTCATTTTTTATCAGTAATAACTTTAAACATAAATGGTTTAAACTTTCCAATAAACAGATAGTAATTGGCAGAATGGATAAAATAATTCAACTACATGTTGTCTACAATGGCTCTTTTAGATCCAAAGGCACAAATAGGTTAAACATGAAAGAATGCAAAAAGATATTCCGTGCAAATATTATTCAAAAGAGAACTGGTGTACCTTTACTAATATCATTAAAAATAAACCTAGTTTTTGATTTTTTTAAGCTTACAGCAGAAAAGAAAGCTATAATATATAAATAAATGGGATCAATTTACCAAAAAGATAAAACAATTATAAATATTTAAGCACCTAATAAGAGCTTCAAAACATATGAAGCAAACATTGGCAGAATTGAGGGGAGAAATATATGGCTATGTAATAATGGACATTTCAATACCTCAGATTCAATACTGAATAAATGAAATGGAAGCCTTGGCAACCCAATAAATCAACTATCTAACAAACATATACAGAACCTTCAACCAACAGCAGGATACACAATCTTCTCAAATGTTCATTGGATGTTCTCCAAGACAGACCATATGTTCAGACCCAAAAGAAGTCAATAGATTTTAAAAGTTAGATATCATAAAAAGTATTTTTTTCTGGCTACTACAGGATGAAGTTAGAAATTAATAACAGAAGAAAAATTGGAAAATCTGCAAATATGTGAAAATTGAATACATATGATGAAATTAAATATGTGAAAATTAAATATGTAAGAATTAAATACACTCAATGGGCCAAAGAAGCAATCACAGGGAAATTAGACAATACTTAAAGACAAATGAAAACAAAAACAGAACATACCAAAATTTATAGTATTCAGTGAAAACAGTGTGGAGGGAAATATATAGCTAGAAATGACTACATTTTAAAAAGAAGAAAGATATCAAGTCTATTACCTAACTTTATACATTAAGGAACTAGAAGAAGAAGAGTAAACTTAACCCAAAGGCAGGAGAAGAAAGGAAATAATAAGGATTAGAGCAGAGATAAGCAAAATAGAAAGTATAAAAACAATAGATAAAAATAAATTAAACCCAAAGCTGTTCTTTAAAAAAACCAACACAATTGAAAAATCCTTAGCTAGATTTACAAAGGAAAAAGAGAGAAGATGTAAATCAGAAATGAAAGTTGGAGCATTACTGTGGACCTTAGAGATACAAAAAGGATTTTAAGAGAATACTATTAACAATTATATCCTACCAAATTAGATAATTTAGAAACAAAGGGAAAATGTCTTAAAACAAATTATCTACAGTGCCTCAAGAACCAATAGAAAACCTCAGCAAAACAAGGAAGGAGATTGAATTAGTAATCTAAAACTTTTGAACAAAGAAAAGTTCTGAACCAGATGGCTTTATCAGTAACTTCTAACAAATATTTAAAGAATTAACACCAGTTCTTCTTAAACTCTTTCAAAATATTGAACAGTGAGGAACACTTCCTAACTCATTTTATGAGGCCAACACTACTCCATATAAAAGCTGAAGACATCACAAGAAAAAAAATTCAAGACTAATATTCCCTGTACTAGAGATGTTAAATTCTCAACAAAACATTAGCAAATTGGATCCAACATCAGATTAAAAAGATATTTCACCATGACCAATTGTTCTTGCAAGGTGTTTCAAAATCAGAACATCAATCAATGTAAGAAGTAACATTAATAGAACAAAGGAAAAATCACATGATCATTTCAATTGACTTATAAGAGCCATTTGACAATCCCCCACCTTTTTTTTT
>NW_007737887.1:31252-33074 GCF_000696425.1 Galeopterus variegatus | reverse complement strand
AATTAAAACAGCATGATACTCACATAAGGACAGACATGTAGACCAACAGAAGAGAACAGATATTACAGAAATAAACTCTCACATGCATGGGCAATTGATTTTTAACAAGAAGACCATTCAACAGGATGTATACAAGAAATCATTACCAAGACCATGGTCAAGAAGCTTTTCCAATATGTTTTATTCTAGGAATATTACAGTTTCAAGTCTTACTTTTAAATCTTTTATCCATTTTGTGTTGGTATTTGTGTATGATGTAAGATAGGGGTCCAATTTTATTCTTTTTGCATGTGGAACTCCAGTTTCCTTTATTGGAAAGATTATCCTTTCCACATTGTGTCTGCTTGCTGCTCATGTCAAAAATTAGTTGACCATATATATTGGGTTACTTATTGGCTCTATTCTGTTCCACTGCTCTAAGTGTCTGTTTTTATGCAAGTGCCATAGTGTTTTGATTACTATAGCTTTGCAATATAATTTTAAATCAGGAAGTGTAATGCCTTCAGCTTTATTCTTTTTGCTCAAGATTGTTTTGGCTATTCAGGATCTTTTATGTTCTCATACAAATTTTAGGATCATTTTTTCAATTTCTGTGAAGAATGTCAATGGAATTTCAATGGGGATTGCATTGAATCTGTATATTACTTTGGGAAGTAATCACAATTTTAACAGTATTAATTCTCTAATCCATTAACATAAAATATTTTCCATTTATTTATGTCTTCTTCAATTTCTTTCATCAATGTTCTGTTCTTTTCAGAGTACAGATCTTTCACCTCCTTGCTTAGATTTATTGCTAAGTATTTACTTTCTTATGCTATTGTAAATGGTATAGTTTTCTGGATTTCTATTTTGGCTAGGTCATTATTTGTGTATAAAAGTACTACTGATTTTTGCATGTTGATTTTGAATCCTGCAATTTTATTGAATTCATTTATTAGTTCTAGCAGTCTTTCGTGTGTAGAATCTTTGGATTTTTTTTAAATGTAAAATCATGTCATCTGCAGATAGGAATAATTTTACTTCTTCCTTTTTGGATGCCTTTTTCTTTCTTTCTTCTTTTCTTTCTTTTCTTTTGTCTGTATCTTCTAGTAATTTGTTGAATAGAAGTGGCAAGAGTGGGTATCCTTGTCTTGTACTGGATCTCAGTGGAAAAGTTTTTGTTTCCACCTCATTGATTATAATGTTATCTGTGTGTTTTTCATAAATAGCCTTTACTATATTGAGAAACTTTCCTTCTATACCTAAACTGTGGGGAGTTTTTATTAAGAAAATATGTTGTACTTTGTCAAAAGCCTTTTCCACATCAATTGAGATGATCACGTGGTTTTTATTTTTTTATCCCATTGATGTGATGTATTGCATTGATTTATTTGCATATGTTAAACCAGTCTTGCACAGGAATAAATTTCACTCAGTCATGACGTGTGATCTTTTTGATATGTTTTAATAGGATTTAATTTGCCAATATTTTATTGAGGATATTTGCATCAAAGTTTATCAGAGAAATTGGACTGTAGTTTTATTTTCTTCTGACATCTTTGTCTGGCTTAGGTATCAAGGTGACAAAATGTGTGTTTGGAAGTACTCCCTCTAGCTCTATTTTTGGAGAGTTTAAGAAGTATTGATAATAATTTTTCTTTGAATGTTTAGTAGAATTCAGCCATAAAGCCATCTGGTCCTGGGCTTTTCTTTACTGAGATGCTTTGGATTACTTCTTCAATCTTTTTATTTATGATTGGTCTATTCCAGCTTTCTATTTGTTTTTGATTCAACCTTGGTATGCTGTATATTTTCTAGGAATTTATCCTTTTTTTTTTTT
>NW_007737887.1:27925-30808 GCF_000696425.1 Galeopterus variegatus | reverse complement strand
TGTTTTTGATTCAACCTTGGTATGCTGTATATTTTCTAGGAATTTATCCTTTTTTTTTTTTTCTAGGTTATCCAATTTGTTGGCACATAATATTCATAAATTTTACTTACAGTCCTTTTTATTTCTGAGGTGTCTGTTGTAATTTCTTCCCTTTCATTTTTTATTTTATTTGAGTCTTTCATCTTTACTATAATTTTTTTCTTTATTAGACTAGCTAAGAATATGCCAATTTTGTTTATTTTTTTCAAAAAACTAACTCATTGATTTTTTTCCTGTGGTCTTTCTCTTCTCTATGTGATTTATTTCTGTTCTGAATTTTGTTATTTCCTTCCTTCTGCTAATTTTGGGTTTAGTTTGTTTTTCTAATTCCTTAAGGCTCAATGTCAGACTACTTATTTGGATTTTTCATTCTTTTTGATGTAGGTATTGATTGCTATATACTTTCCTTTTATGACTGCTTTTGCTGCATCTCATAAGTTTAGGCATGTTGTGTTTACATTTTTGTTTGTATCACAACATTTTTTTATTTCTATTTTTATTTCTCCTTTGATCCATTGGTTATTCAGAAATGTATTGCTTAATCTCCATATATTTGTGAGTTTTCTAATTTTCCTCTCCCCCTACTTTTATTTTATTAATTTCTAGTTTCATACAGTCGTGGTCAGAAAAGGTATTTGATATAATTTCAATCTTCTGAAATGTGTTAAAACTTGTTTTCTGGCCTAACATGTGATCTATCCTGGAGAACGTTCTTTGTGAACTTGAGAAGAATGTGTATTCTGCTGTCCTTTTATAGAATGTTCTGTATATGTTAGTTAAGTTCATTTGGTTTATAGCATTATTAACAAAAGTGAAACTAGGCAAGTGGGACTACATCAAACCAAAAAGCTTCCGGACAGTAAAGGAAATAATTAACAGAGTGAAAAAGCAACGTGTGGCATGAGATAAAATATTTGCAAAACATTTATCTGATAAGGAGTTAATATCCAAATATATAAGAAACTTCTACAACTCAATAGCCCAAAAAATAAAAGGGGGGAGGGGACAAACAAAGAGCTCTGTTAAAAATTGGCAAATGCCTTTAACAGACATTTCTTCAAAAAAGACATGCTAGGGCCGGCCTGGTGGTGCACTGCTACAGTGTGCCACTTGGGAGCGCGGCGGCGCTCCCGCCGAGGGTTCGGNGGGTTGCGATCCGTTGCCGGACACGAAAAAAGACAAAAAGGAAAAAAAAAAAAAAAGACATGCTAATGGCCATCAGGTATATGACAGCATGCTCACCGCCACTAAAGCAAAACCACAGTGAGATATCAACTTGCACTTGTTAGATTGGCTATAAAACAAACAAACAAAAAACACAAAAGATAACAAGTGTTGGTGAGGTTTCAGAGAAACTGAAACCCTTGGAAGTTTTCAGTAGTGTTGGAAGGAACGTAAAATGGTACAGCAACTGTGGAAAATAGTATGAGATTTCTTAGAAAAATTCAAAATAAAACTACCATATGATCCAGCAATCCCACTTCTGGGTTTATGTACAAAAGAATTGGCACCAAGATGTAAAAGAGATCTGCAATCTCATGTTTACTGCAGCATTATTCACAATAGCCAAGATATGGAATCAACCTAAGCATTTATTAACAAGTGAGTGGATAAAGAAAATGTGGGATATACATACAATGGACTACCATCAAGCCTTTAAAAAGAAGGAAGTTCTACCATTTGCAATAATATGGTGAACCTGGAAGACAGTATGCTAAGTAAAATAAGCCACACACAGAAGGAAAATATTGCATAATTTCAGATATATGAGGTGTCTAAAATAGTCAAACTTGTAGAAGCATAGAATAGAATGGTGTTTGCCAGGGGCTGGGAGGAGGTGAAAATGGAGATTTGTTGGTCAACAAAGCTTCAGGTTTGCAAGATGAATAAGTTCTAGAGATCTGCTGTACAACACAGTGCCTATAGTTAACAACACAGTATTATGCACTTAAAAATTTAAAATGGAAGATTTCATGTTGAGTGTTTGTACCACAGAAAAATGGGACACAGGGAAACTGGGAAGTAACAGGTGTATTTATTACCTTACTGTGGTGATGATATCACAGGTGTTTACATTTGTTCAGGATCATCATTTGCAGGTTTTTTGTATATAATTACACCTTAATAAAGCTTACTTTTAAAAGGCAATTCAATGACAAAAGAAAGTCTTTTCACCAAATGGTGTTAGAAAAACAGGATATTCACAGGCAAAATAATGAAATCGGACCATTACTGTAAACCATATACAAATATTAACTCAAAATGAATCAGAGACCCAAAAATAAGAGCTGAAAATTTAAAACACTTAGATGAAAACTGCAGAAGAATGTCTTTATGACTTTGGAGTTAGCAATAATGTCATGGATATAACACCAAAAGCACCAGCAACAAAAGAAGAAATAGATTAAAGTATCCTTCTATATTAAAGGATACTATCAAGAAAGTGAAAATAGATTAAAGTATCCTTCTATATTAAAAGATACTATCAAGAAAGTGAAAAGGCAACACNAAATAGATTAAAGTATCCTTCTATATTAAAAGATACTATCAAGAAAGTGAAAAGGCAACACAAAATGAGAGATAGCATTTGCAAAGAAGTAGCTGATAATGGATTAATATCCACAATACATAAAGAATCCTACAACTCATCAACAATAAAACAAACAGCCCAATTCAAAAATGGGCAAAGCACTTAAACAGACGTTTCTCCAAAGAAGATAAGCAAATGACCAATAAACACAATACTCGTAAGATACCACTTCCCACCCACTAGAATAATAATAATAAATGAAATAACAAGTGTTGATAAGGCTGTAGAGAAAATAGAACCCTTATGTATTTCTT
>NW_007737887.1:24628-27421 GCF_000696425.1 Galeopterus variegatus | reverse complement strand
CAGTGACTCACAGAAATATTTATACAGCAATGTTTACAGCAGCATTATTTACAGTAACCATAAGTGAGAAACAACCCAGATGTCTATCAACAGATAAATGTATAAACTATTGTGGTATATTCATACAATGGAATAGTATTCACCCATAAAAGAAGGAATTTTTTATTTGCTATAATGTGTAAGGAACTTGGAAATATTATACTAAGTGATACAAGGCAGAGACAGCAGGGTAAGTATTGTATTATTTCACTTTTATGAAGTGCCTATAATAGGCAAATTCACAAAGATAGAAACTAGAATAGAAGTGACTAGAGGCAAGGGGGCAGGGGGGAAAGGGTAGTTATTGTTTAGTGGGTACAGAGTTTATGCTGGGGACGATGAAAACGTTTTGGTTATAGATAGTGATGAGGGTTAAACATTATCATCATTACCTTCTTTCCAAAGTACTGTTAGTCTTTGTGTCCTTTTCTAGGTGACGTTTATTACTTTTTTAGTTAATTCCAAATTAATGTCCTGTCACTTAAGAACTAGATTTTAAATAAATCACCACCAACATACTTTATATAAAATAATGGCAAAAAGAGAAAAGAAAAAATACCACAGTAATAAATATGTATGAAATGTACCAAGAAGACCCATGGACTATCAACACCATCTCTGCTTCATGCATCCACAGCTGATATTTAACACCTCCTTTCTCCACTTTTCATTCCATGTGTCCAGTGCCCTGGGCCAGAAAGTAAGCCAGTCAGAATATTTTACATGGTGGACAACTACACCCTCATTTTAAGGGTTCTGAAGGCTTCTTTCATAGGGTTGCTCCTGCATTCCCTTAACTTTTACTTCCAAAGATGATTCCCAGAGGACTCTCTGGTCTCTAGATCTATTCCTCCCTAATCACTTTGTGTAGACTAGGGTGCCTTGATTTTATAAATCTAGCAAGAGACAACAGAAAAATCCACTTTTTTATTTGTTGGTTCAGGGCATTAGAATTCCAAATGGTAAATTGCACTGTCTACGGTAGCATAATAGTTTTCCCTGGAAGAAGCATTCTGCTTTTAGATACTAAAGTTATCTAAACAAATAGAACCTAAGTTCATGGATATGGAAGGGAAAAAATTTGTGTGGAGGTAATTAAGTATAACAGTGGCAGGTGCCATTTGAGCTCCAACCTTTTCATGCACAGCTCCAGTAATCTGAATGTGGGAGAAACTGCAGGATATATCAATCACTCTTTCAGAGAAATTTGAGGGATGGAACTCTAATCTCAGAAGGTAACATCTCCCAGGTGGTGACATAACAGAGTCTTGAGTGTTCCACTGCTCTATAAATCCCACTACATAAAAGAACAATGCACTTGGTGGCTCTGAATGACAGCCTCGTCTCTTCTACCAGTAATGCAAGTCTGTAGGATGGGGGGCTGACGTGCAGGGCACTGTGGTGAAGAACAGGCATTCAGGATGTGCAGGGACTGTATGGCTAGCAGAAGCTTGCTGGATACTGAATTTAAATGCATGTCCAGAAAATGTCCACTTCAGTGAAGGAAAACTACAGCTCCTTCCAGTAATGGGCCCAATTTAATGAAATTGATGTTGGTGGGTGGGTGGCACCTCCAATTCCACTTTGCATGGAAGAGTTTCAGTTTATGTTTGCTGTCCTGGTTTAATTATTGAGTTTATCCTTTCCCTTTTAAAACTGTCCTGATTAAGAGATAAGCTATATTTTCAATTTCCAAATGGGGACTCAACTTTGGTCTCATCTTTTGACAATGTGGACAAGAGCAGTTGTATTGGCCAGATCATCATGGGCTCAGAAAGTCAGTGTTGTTGAATCTGCCGCTCGGCTACCATGCAGCTTGATTCATGAGAATATCTTCTTTTAAAAACTGCTGAAAGCACTTCAGAGTTAAGTCCAGGTACACCTTAGATTCCATTCTATTCTAGTAGCAAATCAAACTCCTAAATTCTTATCTTCAATAGAAGATTCATTCTGAATAAACAATTGCAATAATTTCAGTTACTTTTTTCATCGTGTGTCATAGACAATCAGACTCTCATTATTCAACAGTATATAAATCCTCGCTGCCTTAATCCTATTTTTAGTTGGATAACCACCCCAAATTTCCCTCATTCAAGATATTGTTCATTAACTGCTATGATAGAAAATACTTTATTAATCAAGGTTTTATGCCAGAAATAGAATTCGCTCTAGTTATTTAAAGCAGGAAATGATTTTACGTATTTGTACTTACAAAATACTTGGAAGAGAAGCGTGACTATGTTCTAGGCTGGGAAGGAAAGTCTCCCAAACTAACATCTTGAAGGCCACTATGAGAGCTGTTGAATTTAATCACACACCATGGTAACTAAAATTCAAGGATCAAAAGCTGCAATCAGAAAGCCTCATCATATTGCAAACACATGTTTTTTCTCCAGTACTACTGAAGCTATCGGCCAGCACTCAAAATCTAAGTATGGCTACTTCCTTCCTGACACCCAGGAATGGGAAACCAGACATTGGAATACAACTGCAGGAAAAATAAAGGAAAACAAAACGACAAATGAACAGAAAACTCGTGTCTGTGATCAGCTCCGCAGGTGCAAACTGCTAAGGCAGGCAGAATACAGCCTGCTGTCCCTTTTCACCTCCCAATGTCACAGAATACTTCTAACTGTTGAAACTTAATTTCCATCTAGAATTCTTGCTGCCAAGAAACATGAGGGTGTGGGGTTTTGGTTTTTTTTTTTCCTTTTTGTCTTTTTTCGTGTCCGGCAACGGATTGCAACCCTCAGT
>NW_007737887.1:16696-23726 GCF_000696425.1 Galeopterus variegatus | reverse complement strand
GGCAGGAGCGCCGCCATGCTCCCAAGCAGCGCACTGTAGCAGTGCGCCACCGGGCCGGCCTGGGTGTGGGTTTTTCTTTTTATGTTCTTCACTAAAGGAACACATTAGAGGAGATAAGAATGGATCCCAAGTGCCGAGATCATCTTTGCCACACACCAGATTGTAAACACGTGTTCTCATCTGTCACCATGTGCTTGTGAGCTTCTTAATGTCTGTGCCCATGAGTCAAGCAGAATGCTTGTTATCTAGAAAGTGCTCAATAAATATTTCTTAAATTAAATTGACAGATTAGGTGAAAATATGTATAAATGGGGAAAATATATGTTTACAAAAATGATGTTTTTATACAAACAAAATAATAAATGTGGTGGGAAAGTTTTAAACCATGCCATGTGTAGAACAAATGAAGAAATCAGTAATGTTTTGCTAAGAGGATACTTCACTCAGTGAATGATGACATAACAGCTTTTATATGCATGAATAATTTCTACATACAAAAGAGATTTTATATATTTAGCAGAAGTAGGCAAAAATTGAAGCCCGAGATGAACAGATATTTTAAGAAGCAGGATTAAATCTCAATTTGAAAGAGTTTTCAAACTCCTAGAAAATTCAGGAAATGCTGCCTTCTGGGGTCATGTGTTCCTCAGATCCTTGTTCAGTTGTGCTCGAGGAGACTGAACAACAGTGAAAATTTCCCAAAATGTTTCATCTAAATCATTTCCTTGGAATGTTGCTAATTATTGAGGATAAAAAAGTTGTAGGTCAAATAAATTTATGAAATTATTTGCATGCTTATGAGAATTATGAATATCCAAATGAAGGACACGTGAGAAAGAGTTTCAGAAATCGTTTGTTTCTTAGTGTTTGTTTTTATTGCAAAGCACCGCTACAAAAACAAACAAACAAACAAACACTTTGCTAAATGCCTTCAGGCAAAGAAAAAACTATGAGAAATGCTATAGTGGACTTCAAGAAACATGATCGTTCTGTTTCCCTACCTCGTATGACATCTCTACTGTGGTGCCAACCATGTGTCAAGTGGACGAGGTAGTGAATAAGAAAGGAGAAGAAGAAAGAGCAGGAAGAGTAAGCAAAAGGTGTGAGGAAAGAAAGAAGGGGAAAAATAACCAGGTGGGAAAATGAAAGTTAAAAGGGGAGAAATGAAGGTTGGGTTCAAGCTCAAGCCTCTACAATGTAAAAATGTATGAATTCTTTTCCCCCAAACTTTTAACTTTTTATTGTGGGATATAAGATTTATCCCAGAAAAGTGCAAAAAAAAAAAAAGAGAGAGAAAAAAAAGTACCCCAGAAATTTACAGTTGAAAGAAATTTCAAGTCTCTTTCCACCTTTTTTTTTAGCAACTGGCCAAGGGATTGAACCCTGGACCTTGGTGTTGTCAGCACCACACTCTGACTGAGCTAACCAGCCGGCCGTCTCCCAGCCTTTGTAAGTCTTTCTCAGTTTCACAACCTCTTTGAGACAATGGGACATACTCCTGCCCAACCATGCCGTTAACATCTGGCTGGAAGAGGGGTCTGACCACAACCTCCCTAACCCGTGACGGCCTTGTTGCTCCCTGTTCTCAAGCAGTTCTCACAGTTAAGAGATCACCCTTTGAAAGGAATGATTTTTTACAATCTTCACTACCTAGAAGCTTTGAAAGCAAGGCACTTCTCAGGGTGATTCAGGGAAGTGGAGCTTTAATAATGCTCTTAAGAATAGGCTATATTGCAATATGATAAACTTCATGGTTACTTAGAGAAAAAAAATCAATCTTGAAGAAAAGCATGCTTGGTTAGACAGCTATTTCTCCAGCAACCAGTATAATGAACACCACAAAGAATTAGAAACTAAAAATCACTAGATTTCTACACAAATGAGGGATTTGCATAAAACCCATTTTGAACCAAATAAGCAAGAATATTGATGCTATCTTCTGAGGACAGAAGAGATGCAGATAAATTACTCTGTGTATGTAAAACCATCAGGGAATCAGCCTGCAGCTGCTGAACACAACTCAACCAGTGATACAACATACACGAGGGATCAGAGCTCCACATGTACGCCAGACCTTCACTGGTGCAATACATAAGTTAAATCAGAAGTTGTGTAGGCAGGAAAGCAAGCATCAGGTTTACACACGCCGCCTTGGGGCATTGCACAAATACATTATTTCAAAGGTTAGGGTTCAATTGTAAGCTTGGTTTCACATTGATGCCACTTTACTCTGCAGAGAAAGATGCTCATTAACTGAAGAGTTCCCTGGCCTGACAGCAAATGTGGATATAAAGAACGCTACACCTGCACCTTACTCTTTCTNTTTTTACAATCTTCACTACCTAGAAGCTTTGAAAGCAAGGCACTTCTCAGGGTGATTCAGGGAAGTGGAGCTTTAATAATGCTCTTAAGAATAGGCTATATTGCAATATGATAAACTTCATGGTTACTTAGAGAAAAAAAAATCAATCTTGAGGAAAAGCATGCTTGGTTAGGCAGCTATTTCTCCAGCAACCAGTATAATGAACACCACAAAGAATTAGAAACTAAAAATCACTAGATTTCTACACAAATGAGGGATTTGCATAAAACCCATTTGGAACTAAATAAGCAAGAATATTGATGCTATCTTCTGAGGACAGAAGAGATGCAGATAAATTACTCTGTGTATGTAAAACCATCAGGGAATCAGCCTACAGCTGCTGAACACAACTCAACCAGTGATACAACATACACGAGGGATCAGAGCTCCACATGTACGCCAGACCTTCACTGGTGCAATACAGAAGTTAAATCAGAAGTTGTGTAGGCGGGAAAGCAAGCGTCAGGTTTACACACGCCACCTTGGGGCATTGCACAAATACATTATTTCAAAGGTTAGGGTTCAATTGTAAGTTTGGTTTCACATTGATGCCACTTTACTCTGCAGAGAAAGATGCTCATTAACTGAAGAATTCCCTGGCCTGACAGCAAATGTGGATATAAAGAACGCTACACCTGCACCTTACTCTTTCTAATAAACACATGAAACCTAGTGGCACCAGCTCCTCATATTGTATTACTTTACACCATGGTCTTTCTCATTGTACCAAAGGTAAGCATTTGCAATTTTTGCATACTGTCTATCTGAGATGCAATCACTAAACTGGCTAATACTCTGAGTCATAAGACTGAAGTGGCTCAAGGGCCAAGAAGGAAAAAAGGTGGAAAGATTTTCCTCACAGCCCTTTCCCAGGTGATGCTCCATGAGTGGGTCCTGTCTGGTATGGTGAATGCTGTGAACTCAGGGCCAGCTGCTCTCGTGTGTTACAGAGGAAATAAGCCAAAATAGAACACCTCCACCTTGGAGACAGGTTAGAAATGTCAAACTATGGCTTCTTTTAAAATAAACACACTAAAATATATATGCTTAATTACAATAATTTTAAGAACTATGAGTCAAAATGTCAAATATCTAGAAAATTCTTTTGTAAAATTCCATTCTTTAACTGTGCAAAATTGATTTTTCCCTATTCTCTTCCTCAATTTTAAAAATGTGGAAACTGAAAGCTGGAAAGCTAAAATGTGTTTCTCAAGGTCACTTAGATAGGTATTAATAGAAGCATTTGTCCTGTTTGCAACCTTCTGTTACTGAAGGGGCTGTGGGTGAGTGATGTTAGGTGTCAGGAGACAGTGTAGTGTGAGAATGAGGTCAGAGTGAGAGGAGCTTGATGTTAGAGTCAAACAAAAAGGCATGAACTGGAAGAAAGAATGAGCTTTCAGAAAAATCTAGGAAAATAATCCAAAGGGCATGGGTCCTGGCTGATGGGGAATCAGTGAGAGTTGTACATTTCTCAGTCACCTCATTTTTCCAGCCTCAACATAACTGCCTGGGTTCTCATTTACTTGTCCTTGGTCAGGAGGGGCTAACCTGGTTTTTCATAATGGAATACATTAAAGGCCTCATTTGCTTCCGTTTGCAAGTCTACCCATTGGCTGGAAAACCAGCTACCTTGGCTTTTACATCCCATTTGCCCATCATGATCTGCATTTTGGTACAAATAGGAAATACTGATTTTCAAGTTGCAGGCCTGAAATTCTGACTTCCAGTCTTGAGACAAGACTTCATAAGGACTTTAAAATGTTCTTTATCTTCAAAATGCTCACCACTGTAGTTGGTTAAAGAGAAAGCTGTGAAGACCTTTCTTCTACCCACTGCCTCTGACACCTCCCTCAATCTGTAAAACATGCTTTCCCTAACTCATTATCTATGAAACTACTGTAGAGCTTTATCTCCACAGAGAATTATTTCTTATTACAACAGTTAAATTTTCTGCCTACACAGTGAAAGTGGACAGAGAAAAACTAGTATGCCCAACAATAGACCTAACTACAGATTTCTAGGGAATGCAAGTTGTATCTACAACATGACTACATTTATAAAGCCTGTGGAATTGCTTCAAATAGGGCAACAATAAGAAGTTTAAGAGGCTTTATATTTAAGCAAGTCTTAGATAACTTTAAAAGATAAACACCACCTTACATATGTGGTGTAGTCAAGAAAAGATACTTTGCTACTAAAAATACACAAGCTGAGTAGGTAGATAGTAAGCTATCTCCAAAGAGCATGTCAGCACAGAGTTTGGAGCTAGAAGACATGTTTATTACCACTCGGTAGCTGAAGTCTCTCGACATCTCCAAATCTCAATTTCCTATTCTGGAAAATGGTAATAATAATAGTAGTAGTAGTAATAATAATAATAATAATAATAATAATAATAATAATAATAATATGTGACCACTCAAATCAGAGGTTTTCTTTAAATTAGTAATTGAGATGATGTACACAAGGCAATTTATAATCTGCTAGATATAAATATGCATGTTTTTTAAAGTGCCACAGAGAAAAACCAGTATGCCCAACAATAGACCTAACTACAGATTTCTAGGGAATGCAAGTTGTATCTACAACATGACTACATTTATAAAGCCTGTGGAATTGCTTCAAATAGGGCAACAATAAGAAGTTTAAGAGGCTTTATATTTAAGCAAGTCTTAGATAACTTTAAAAGATAAACACCACCTTACATATGTGGTGTAGTCAAGAAAAGATACTTTGCTACTAAAAATACACAAGCTGAGTAGGTAGATAGTAAGCTATCTCCAAAGAGCATGTCAGCACAGAGTTTGGAGCTAGAAGACATGTTTATTACCACTTGGTAGCTGAAGTCTCTCGACATCTCCAAATCTCAATTTCCTATTCTGGAAAATGGTAATAATAATAGTAGTAGTAGTAGTAATAATAATAATAATAATAATAATAATAATAATAATATGTGACCACTCAAATCAGAGGTTTTCTTTAAATTAGTAATTGAGATGATGTACACAAGGCAATTTATAATCTGCTAGATATAAATATGCATGTTTTTTAAAGTGCCACAGAGAAAAACCAGTATGCCCAACAATAGACCTAACTACAGCTTTCCTAGGGAATGCATGTTGCAGCTACAACATGACGCCATTTGTAGTCATGACTAAACTGACTAAAAAGTTTTTCAAAACTAACTTAAAGAAATGTACTTTTCTGATTACTTCATGGTTATTTAAAAACAGATTTTCCCGACAAGGCTTTATAACTAACGTCACTGATGCTTTTCTTTGCAGAAGAAAGCAATTTGAGGCTGCCAACCTGCTGGGTTCCTGCTCCCTGACTTTCTTTACACAGTTAGTGCATGCGCTGCCTGTCACCCGTGATTTCTTACTTATGTGCTGCTGTATGTACTTCTGCAGCTCCTTTAGCAGACGCACCACACACAGAAGGATACATTCTCCAGTAGCAGCAACAATCAAGGCACAAATGAGGACGCACTGGGACTCCGTGGCTGGTCAGGCAGCACCACAGCGGGGACTCCGAGGCACAGTCCTGCTACAGCGACCGTACCGCGAGGCTGGGTCACTCACTGCATGTCTCAGTGCCTCGTGACTACCCCTGTCCTCTCTGTCCCCATCGCCTAGATGTGGCCCTCATCCCTTCTCTCCCAGATTACTGAGTCGGAGTTCCAGTCTCCAATCTGAGCTCTTGTCAAACCATTCTTTATGCTACCAATTTGTTGTAAAATATTAAGCTGGTTAATTCACTCCCCTGTTTAAAATGTTTGAATTTTATTCCATTTCTGTCAGAATAAAATCTAAAGCCTCTGGGGATCTGCTCCCCTGTTCCTCACCTCTCCACACCTACTTAGAAGTTCTACCATCTTTGTTTGTCTCTCTAGTGATTCTTTTTTTCTTTCAATTTCATTTAAAGTTTATTGAAATATGATTCACATATCATAATATTCATCCATTTAAAGTGTGCAAGTCCACGGATTTGGGTATACCCACAGAGTTGGGGCAACCATCACAAGAGGCAATTTTAGAGCACTTTTATCATCCCAAAGGAACCCTGTACCTCTCAGCTTCACCCCCACATCTCGACATCCCCCCGAGCCTTAAGCAACCACTCCCGTAGTTGCTGTCTGTACAGATTTGCCTGCCCACGACATTTCATATAAATGGAATCATGAAATATGTGGACTTTCCATGACTGACTACTTTCACTGAATATCACATTACCTACTAATCAGTAACAGTGCTAGAGTAGAATCAATAGGACATTCCTTTTTATAGCTGAATAATCCTCCACTGTAGGAATAGACAACATTTTGTTTATCAGCTATTCATCAATAGATGGACTTTTGGGACACTTCCACATTTTGACTATATGAATAATGCTGCTATAAACATTTATGTTTGAATCTTTGTGTGAACATGTTTTCATTTCTCTCGTGTTTATGTATGCATCAAAAAGTGAAATTTCTGGATGTTATGGTAGCTCTTTGTTTAATAATTTAAGGAATTAGACTATTTTTCAAAGTGGATGTACCATTTTAAATTTCTTTTTTTCTTTTTTTTTTGAGACGGGCCGCACCGCGCTCAGCCAGTGAGCCGACCGGCCATCCCTATATAGGATCCGAACCTGCGGCAGGAGCGCTGCTGCACTCCCAGCGCT
>NW_007737887.1:9938-16473 GCF_000696425.1 Galeopterus variegatus | reverse complement strand
AGATGGACTTTTGGGACACTTCCACATTTTGACTATATGAATAATGCTGCTATAAACATTTGTGTTTGAATCTTTGTGTGAACATGTTTTCATTTCTCTTGTGTTTATGTATGCATCAAAAAGTGAAATTTCTGGATGTTATGGTAGCTCTTTGTTTAATAATTTAAGGAATTAGACTATTTTTCAAGGTGGATGTACCATTTTAAATTTCTTTTTTTTTTTTTTTTTGAGATGGGCCGCACTGTGCTCAGCCAGTGAGCCCACCGGCCATCCCTATATAGGATCTGAACCCGCGGCAGGAGCGCTGCTGCACTCACAGCGCTGCACTCTCCCGAGTGCGCCATGGGCTCGGCCCACCGAGTGCGCCACGGGCTCGGCCCCCATTTTAAATTTCTGCCAATAGCGTATGAGGGTACAAATTTCTACCCATCATTCCCAATACTTAATATTACCTCACTTTTTTATTCTGGTCATCATGGTTGGTATAACATAGTATATAACTGTAGTCTTGATTTGCATTCCCTGATAACTAATTATGTCAAGCAACTTTTCAAGTGATTATTAGCCATTTGTATATCTTTCTTAGAGATGGGTCTATTCATTTGCCAATTTTTAGTTTGTATTATTTTCTTATTACTGAGTTGTAAGAGTTCTTCATACATTAGTCTAGATACAATTTGCTTATCAGAAATATGATGTCCAAGTATTTTCTCACATTCTGTGATTGGCCTTTTTACTTTATTGATGATGTCTTTTGAAGCACAAAAGTGTTTAATTTTGATAATATCCAATTTAGCTATTTTTCTTTTGCTTCTTTTGCTTTTAGTGTCATATTCAATAATCTTTTGCCAAATATGAGGTTATGAAAATTTATTCCGTGGTTTTTTTCTCAGAATTTTTAGTTGTAGTCTTGAATTAATCTCAGTTATTTTTGCGTATGGTATGAGGTAACTAAGCATCAATTTCATTCCTTTGCATGTTTATATACAGTTATCCCAGCAACATTTGTTGAAAAACTATTCTTTTCCCATTGAATGGTCTTGGCATCCTTGCAAAAAACAAAAACAAACAAACAAACAAAAAAACAGTTGACCAGAGTTTTATTTCTGAATCTCAATTCTTTTCCATTGATCTATATGCTTATCTTAGTGGCAATGTCTAGCTTACTGTTGCTTTGTAGTAAGATGTGAAACTGGGATTACACATCCTCCTACTAGGTTCATCTTTTCAGGATTGTTTTGGTTATTCCATATCCCTTGCAATTCTGTATAAATTTTAGAATCAATTTTTGATTTGTACAAAAAGGTCAGCTAGAATTCTGACTGAGATTGTATCAAATGAATATATCAACTTGGGAAGAATTGCCTTCACCATGCTATTAAGTCTTCTGATCCATGAACACAGGATAGTTTTCCATTTATTTAGATCTTTCATATTGTTCAGCAATGTTTTGTAATTTTCAGTGTACAGGTTTGTATTTCCTTGGTTAAATTTATTTCTAAGTATTTTATTCTTTTTTATTCTACCATAAATGGATTTGTTTTCTTAATTTTATTTTAAGATTGTTTATTGCATTGCATAGAAATACAATTAATTATTTATATTGATCCTGTATCCTGCAACTTTGCAGAACTTATTACTTCTGATAATTGTTTACTGGACTATGTATATAAGGTCATGTCATATGTAAACAGAGACCATTTTACTTCTTTTTTCCAATATAGGAAATTTTATGTATTTTTCTTGCCTAACACTCTGGAGAAGAACCACAGTAAAATATTGAATAGAAGTGGCTAAAGTGGACATCTTTATCTTGATTCTAAAGTTAAAGGAAAAATATACAGTATTTAACCATTAAGTGTAATGTTAGCTGTGGGTTTTTCATAGACAACCTTTATAAGGTTGAAGATATTCTCTTCTAATCTTAGTTTGTTGAGTATTTTTATCATAAAAGGGCACTGAATTTTGTTAACTGCCCTTCTGCACCTATAGAGATAATGTTGTGTTTTGCCTTTTTGGTTTTTTTTTTTTTCCCTATTGGTTTGGTGTATTACATTAATTGATTTTCAGATGTTAAACTAATCTTGCATTCCTGACATAAACACCACTTGGTCATTATGTACAATTCTTTCTAATTGTTTCTGGATTCTGTTTGATACTATTCTAGTGTGTAAAAGATATTGCTCTGGGCCAAGCCCGTGGCGAACTCGGGAGAGTGCGGCACTGGGAGTGCAGCAGCGCTCCCGCAGCAGGTTCGGATCCTATATAGGGATGACCTGTGCGCTCACAGCGCTCACTGGCTGAGCGCTGTGAGGCCGGCCTCAAAAAGGACAAAAAAAAAAAGAGAAAGCTGACTTTGGGCCGGCCTGGTGGCGCACTTGGTAGAGTGCAGTGCTTGGGAGCGTGGCGGCGCTCCCACCGAGGGTTCGGATCCCATACACAGACCGGTCCGCTCACTGGTTGAGCGCGGTGCGGGCGCGACACTGAGGGTTGCGATCCCATTGCCGGTCACGGTACGGGTGGGCGCAACACCAAGGATTGCGATCCTGTTACCGGTCACGAAAAAAGACAAAAAGGAAAAAAAAAAAAGATATTGCTCTGTAGTATTGTTTTCTTGTGTTTTGGTATCAGGGCAGCAATGGCCTCATAGAATGGATTAGGAAGTGTTCTCTCTGACTCTGTTTTCAGGAGGAGCATTTAGTGGATTGGTGTTACTTTTTCCTTAATTATTTGGTAGAGTTCAGTGGTGAAGCTACCTGGAACTGAGTTTTCCTTTGTAAGATAGTCTTGTTTTCTTTTTTCTTTAGTTATCAATTCAATCTCTTTACTTGCTATAGGTCTATTTAGATTGTCCATCTCTTCTTGACTCATACAAGTATTCATAGTATCCTTTTATAATCCTTCTTATTCATGTAAGGGAAGTAATAATGTTCCCTCTTTTATTGATGATTCCAGTAATTTGAAATTTCCCTCTTTTGTTCCTGGTCAATCTAGCTAAAGAGGTTTATAAATTTTGTTGATATCTTCATAGAATCAGCTGTGGTTTCATTGATTTATTTTTTTCTAAACTTCATTTTATTAATTTTTGTGCTAATATCGCTGTTTCTTTTCTTTAATTGGCTTTATATTTAGTTTTCTTTTCTTCATCCAGGGTCTGAGGTGAAAGGCTAGTATATTGATTTAAGACTTTTCTTCTTTCTTAATATAGGCATATAAGGTAAAATTTTCCTGTAATAACTCCCTTAGCAGAATCCCGTAAGTTCTGGTATGGTTTGTTATGTTGTGCCTTCATTTTTCACTCATCTCAAAGTATTTTCTAATTTCTCTTTTATTTATTTTTTTTTTGGCTCATTGGTTGTTTAGAGTGTGAAATTGACCCTTCATACCTGTGGGTTCATATCTGTGGATTCAACCAACCACAGATCAAAAACATTTTTTTAAAAAAAGTGGATGATCACGTACAGACTTTTTTTCCTTGTCATTATTTCCTAAGCAATACAGTATAACAACTATTTACATATCATTTAAATTGTATTAGGTATTATGAGTGATCTAGTGATAATTTAAAGTATGTGGGAAGATGTCATAGCTTATATACAAATACTACACCATTTTACATCAGAGACTTGGGCGAGCATCCAAGAATTTTAATATCCACAGGGGGTCCTGGAACCAATCCTCCATGGATGCCAAGGGATGACCATACTTTTAATTTCCACATATTTCCGAGTTTCTCAATTTCTTTCTGCTATTGATTTCTATCTAGTTACATTTCATTATAGTTGGAGAACATACGTGATATTATTTTTATAATTTTAAATTTATTCAGATTTATTTTATGGCCTAGAATATAATCTATCCTGCAGAATGTTCCATGAGCACATGAGAAGAATGCATATTATGAGATTATTTGGTGGAGGTTCTATAAATGTCTGTTAGATTTAGTTGGTTCATTGTATTGTTAAAATATTCTGTTTCTTTGTGGATCACCTTCCTAGTCATTCAATTCATTTTTAAAGTGGGATACTGAACTCTCCAATAATTATTGTTTAATTGTCTCCTTCTTTATCTCTGTCAGTTTTTGTTTCATGCATTCTGGTGTTCTTTTATTAGGAGCATATACAGTTACAATTATTATATTTTTCTAAGTTGTCTCTTTCTTAGCTAACACAGTACAGAGTAAGACAAAATCAGTACAACCATGTGGTGCAGGGTTGACTTAAGGTGAGGTGTGCACATTGTGTGTGTTTACAGTACTCTGTGTACAATTCCAGCACTAACCTCTTTATAGCTGTCTGTATGCTTTCCATCCTTACTAGGATATGCATTCTTTGAAAACAGGGCTGTGTGATTCTTCTTCATAAGCCTAGTAACTTCCATAGTTTATAAATTAGTTCATTTTAATAATAACATTAAATGAATGAATTGTTGAATTTTGGGGCTGCTAATTGTGACATAAATAGAGAATGCATGGCACATAAGGGTAATTATAATTCAGAGTCTTCAGGAGTTGACTGTATGCCAGCAACACTTTGACCTTTCTCTTTAGTCAAAGACAAGAGATGGTCAAATAATTATTACAGTGGCATGCTGGTTTAAGTTCAGAACTAATCAAGATACCTCTTTAGCATTGTTCATGTGAAAAAATCAAACCTTGCAGAATGTCAATTTCTTTATTAGTCAATGCACTTTTTATCTCTCAGGATACTTTGTGGAAAAGAAAAGAGACAAAAAAATGTTGAAGTACTGCAAAATGTTAACAAGTGTGAGATGGAAGTGTCTATTATAGAGGAGACTGAAATGAACCTTTGGCTTTGCAACCTACAAGTTGTAAAATCTTCCACAAGTAACTTTTTAGTTTAGTTTCCCTGTGTGAAAAATAGGATAATAGTAATAACCTTTAAAGGTTGTTTTATATACTGTATGCAATATGATTTCTACATTACCTGACTTGTAGAAAATAACACTGAAATATGAGGTATATTATCATTAAAAACTCCCATAAATACATGACATTTCTTAGATGTAATGGAATTCTAAGGCAGTAGAGCACATTATTGTCACAAGAAGAAAACTTCAGCAAAGGACTAAGAAAAAAAGACATTAAAAATGCTATTTTTATAAAAAAAAAAAAAAACAGATCTGGCATCATTTTTTCTTTCCTAAATAAAAATGTCATGTTCATGGGTAGAGAAAAACATTCCATAAAAAGTAAGGACTTTAAAATAATTTTTAAAAATAAAGTTTAAAAATATCCTGTTACAAAAGCAGGTATTTTCAAAGGTATATCAGTGATTATGAGATAAACTACTAAAAACAAAGGATTTTCACACCAAGTAAGCACAGAAAGAACTTACAAAATATTCATGACATCTTTGGGTGATCCAAGTAAGGTGCTATGAAGTTAAAATATACCTTTGAGCTAATTTAGTAGCTTGAAAATACCAAGAATGTTTATAATTGGCCTCATTCAAAGGTGTCTATAAAGACCATGATTGTTGTTTACCACCAGAGCAATCTGTCTTTGAACACGTGAGATGACAGTGCCCACTGTTAGTTTAGTCACAAAGTCATCTCATGCGCCCTTGTGTCCATGAGAATGAGCATTTTTTTCCACACTGTCCTGCCCCTTGAAGCTCCTACACAAATGTTTCAGAGTGGTTTCTACTGCCTCCACCAACTCCCCCGTAACTTTACAGCAGATAGTACTGACTTATGCAGCAAAAAATAAAATGAAATGTGATTATCCATCCTCTGGAACTTTACTGTGCACAGATATACTTGGCAAGATCCAAATCCAGGCAGAAAAATGTTAAATCTCTCTCATCCTCAAGTATCTTCTAAAAAGTGACTGGCTTATAAGAACCAATGCATAAGTAATTACTTAAAATGAAACTGTACCGTTTAAGGAAGGCAGATGGCATTTCAAAATTCAGCGTCTGCAGGGAGTTACTTCTCAGCTGGTGTCAGCAGCCGCAGCACAGCAAAGTGGTGAGAGAGCCTAGAGTCCGGGTATGAAGCCCAACTCTCTATTTCCATTGGTGAGAATTTAGATGAATTTAAACTTCCTGTATCTAGACTTCTTCTGTCAAATAGGTTAATAAAAGTACCTACTCCCTAGGGTCTGTGTGCATATTAAATAAGTTAATATATGTGAAGTATTTAGAATATTACTTGACACATCCTAAATGCTATATAATTAATTGTTTAATAAATTCAGTGAAGTACAGAACAAAGATTCTGTGAACAAAATTATTTTCAAAACGTATAAGACACAGCAATTAGCTGAATACCAATTTTTGAACAATTTATTAACTCAACAACTATTCATTGAATATCATTCATCATACCAGCATTAATCGTATTAATTATAAACATTTATTATCACTTTTAAAAGGAAGGCAGCACAGATTCTACCCTCAGGGAACTTACAACCAAAGATTGACTGCACCACCATGAGAGCTTCAAGATTAATAAAAGTGCAAAATTGTATGTGAATGATCTGCCAAGGCTAATTTGTAAAGATCATTTTACA
>NW_007737887.1:7915-9143 GCF_000696425.1 Galeopterus variegatus | reverse complement strand
CTGGGCGGACGGTGGCGCCGCGGTTCATCTGCACCACACATAGCGTTTTTGCGAGGCGTAGATCAATAGGAAGAGCTCTAAGATGAATATTTTGAGAAGGTGTTTAAGTGCGTGACCCCTAACCGAGTCTGACGGGATGCATTCTTTCTCATTTGCACTTTTAGGAGACTTCACCGTCCTCCAGCAGAGAGACTGCAGAAGATAAAAGCATTGTTCTCTCACTTTCCCGTTTGGAGTGCTCTTTGAGTGATAGGCAGGTTCGAGTTTCTGCGGTTTTTTTTTTTTTCTAAATCTTGTTTTATCCCTTTTTGAAAGCGTCCTTTACTGAGTTAAACTTCATGGGCCTTTCCCGGAACGTCTGCTGTAGGTTGTGCAAGCCCTTCATCAGCCCAGGAAGCCTGAAAACGGCGGTGAAGAGCTACCCAACGCGTCTGCTGTCAGTCACACGGATGTGCCGGGGAGATGCTGTGACCTGTCCACGCTCACGCTCAGTAAGCTACGACGCTGACGGGACGGTCTGATATCAGAAATGGATGCTCCTACTTATCATACCACATAGTCTCTCTGGTGAACCACTAGCATATTTTAAATAAACTGAAAAAATAACTTTCTCATTCAAAAAATATATCTTGTGCCAAACTCCCTCATGTTATTCTAATTTATTAAATACGTCTTGACTTCTCTTGATACCAGTGAAAAGGTAATTAGCACTATAAAGGGGAGCCATGTTGACCACAGCAGCTACTGTACTGATTTGACAATGTGGTGTTCATATTTCTGTATGCAATCCAGAGAGAAATTATCTTTCTTGATCCCCCTTTCTACCTATTCTGAGTTCCTTTTGGTGACCTTTGCCTTCCTTGCCAATTGTGGCCACTAAGAAAAATTATCATGGCAGCAAAAGACTACAGTTGTTGTCCCTCAAGCCAATTCACATATTTGACATTTGTTTATCCACTCATTCAACAAATATTTGCTGAGTGCCGATTGAGTACCTTTTATGTCCCAGGCATTATTATAGGTATTGTGGATACAGAAAAAAACAAGAAAGGAAATGTCCCATATATTGTGGTAATGAATATAGGAAGACTATATTAACAAACGAACAAAAATTATAACCATAAATACACAAGTGGACACAAATGTTTACCATTCGGAGTGCTGTGTAGGGAACTGAAATAGGGCTATGTGACGGGGTGCTTAGGCAGCTAAATCAGTCTGTGTTCAC
>NW_007737887.1:4144-5978 GCF_000696425.1 Galeopterus variegatus | reverse complement strand
TTTTAATTTTTTGAGAAGCCACCATACTGTTTTTCATAATGGCTGCACTAATTTATATGCCTGCCAACAGTGTGCAAGAGTTCCCTTTCTCCACATCCTCATCAGTACTTTTTATCTTTTTTTTATAATAGCCATTCCAACAGGTGTATGACAATGACTCACTGTGATTTTACCAGCACCGCACTCTCCCGAGTGAGCCACAGGCCAGCCCCTACTCACTGTGATTTTAATTTGCATTCCCCTGATGATTAGTAACGTTGAGCATTTTTTTATATATCTGTTGACCACTTGCATGTCTTCTTTTGAGAATCCTATCTTCAGGTTCCTTGTCCCTTTTTTAATTGGTTTATTTGTTTTCTTGCTATTGAGTTGTCTGCATTCCTTATGTATTTTGGATATTAACCCCTCATCAGATGAATGGTTTGCAGATATTTTCTCCTCTTCTGTAAGTTGTCTTTACATTCTGTTGATTGTTTCCTTTGGTGTGCAGAAGCTTTTTAGTTTGATATAATCTCATTTGCCTATTTTTACTTTTGTTGCCTGTGCTTTGGGGATTATATCTAAAAAAAAAATCTTGCCCAGAACAGTGNAGGGAACTGAAATAGGGCTATGTGACGGGGTGCTTAGGCAGCTAAATCAGTCTGTGTTCACAAGGCCTCCTGGTGCATTAATGTTTAAGCAGAGACCAAAATGTATATTCCTGGGAAACACATTTCAAATCAGAAGGGATATTTAGTGCTTGTATTAACTAGGTGTCCCTGGGCTAATTCTGTCCTCTGTATGATTCAGTGTTTTCATCTTTAACAGAGTTAATGCCTAGAGTTGTTGTGAGGAGAAAACTAATTAATGCATATAGTAGAGTGGTGTTTGTCACAAGAAAGAATCCCTAAAATTAGTCTCTGCTGTCTTATACTAATTATAATTATGGCTTTTCTCTTCCATTCAAGTTTCATTCCAAGAAGTAGAGATACTAGGTTGAATAGGTAAGTAACGTGACAAGCACATCGTTTACATGGACTATAACCAAACAAGTGAGGAAGAACTGAAGGCAATATGAGACTCTTAGTTAAAAACTGTAGAAGAAAAGGGGACAGTAAAGGCAGACCTGGTCTCATCAAGGCTGCAGCCCAGCCTTGACACAGCCACTGAGTGGACCAAGATGCTCACACACTGCTCTGTCACACTCACTGGCGGATTCTCTCTGAAGGAAGACAGCATTTCAAAGTTTTCGTAGGTAATGCCCAGCATTCAATTAAAACTTACTAATTATACAAAAATGCAGGAGGACAAGTATAAAAATGAAACAGGATACAATAGAAATAGGCTTATGTTTGATCCAATTATAAATGTAAGCTACCAATAAGTTTTAAATACCATGATAAGCACACTTTTAAAATAGAGGAAAATCTGTATACAATAGGCAAAAATATGTATATGATTTTATCTATACATCCGTTGATGGACACTTAGGTTGATTCCCTATCTTGGCTATTATGAATAATGCTGCAATAAACAAGAGAGTGCAGATATCTGTCTGAAATTCCGATTTCTTTGTCTTTGGATATGTATCCAGAAGTAGGATTGCTGTATCATATCATATCATATCATAGTTCTACTTTTAATTTTTTGAGAAGCCACCATACTGTTTTTCATAATGGCTGCACTAATTTATATGCCCGCCAACAGTGTGCAAGAGTTCCCTTTCTCCACATCCTCATCAGTACTTTTTATCTTTTCTTTTATAATAGCCATTCCAACAGGTGTATGACAATGACTCACTGTGATTTTAATTTGCATTCCCCTGATGATTAGTAACGTTGAGCATTTTTTTATA
>NW_007737887.1:0-2886 GCF_000696425.1 Galeopterus variegatus | reverse complement strand
AGCCTTCACTATTCCCTTGAATACTGGCCCAACCTTCAGTTTTCTACCCCTGTGTGTTTGCTTGGAGGCATTCTTTGGCTATAGCATCCTACTCTACCCATGTGCATCTCAGGAGTAATTCTTCGAACTATAACTCCTCAGAGTTGGTGAGTGAACAACCCAAACCCTTCACCTTTTAAGTGTGTTAGTTATCTCTAAGGGGTGTATTCTTTGCTGTCTGCCATAGAACCTAGTCAAATTAAGCTCAAGTTACCAATAGTGGCTTCCTCTCCTTCCTTACCTGACTTACCCATCCCTAGTAGTAATACATAGAATCATCTCTGAAATAAACTATATGCATCAAAATCCTTGTCTCAGGATCTTCTTCTCAGGAAGTCCTAACTATGTTATGGCATGAAAACATGAAATCTAAATCTAGCTCTGTCATACATATATGAATTAAATTTTAATATAGAGATTTCAATGTTTAAAAATAAAATAATAGAAAGTACAATAAAAGCACAAAAAAGCTTATATCATTACACTGATATAATAAAAATTCTACTTTAAGGTAAGAAGGCATTCTACAGGTAAATAACAAACTTCCTAAATCATGCAGGTTTTAATTCACCAAAAAAGCTATATTATTCTAAGTCTGTATAACATAGCTTCAGAAAGACAGAGGTAATCATTTTAAATCTTTATAGTATGGTTTCAAAATTAACAAGACCTTAGAGAATTCAAAGGAGCATGGACAAGTCCATAATCCTTCTGGCATATTTTAATATGTCTCAAAATAATAAAGAAAATAAGTGAACAGGAAAACCAGTCTTCACTGATATAGAAAATCTAAGTAACACAATTAAGAAATTGAGTAATGCATTAAGAAATTGTGTAACATAACTATGAATACACAATTAAGAAACTAGACATCATTTTTACATATAGAATGAGAAATTGAACAACAATATTTATAGTCTTTTGATGTACGTACTAAGTATTAACAAAAATGACCATATGCTGGACCATAAAGAGAGCCTCTATAAGTTTCAAAGGATTTGTGTTATCAGAGTATTTTCCCCGACAGCAATAGAATTAAGCTAGAAATTAACAACAAAACAGAACCATACAACCTCCAAACTTGTTAAACAACACATTTTAAAATAATTTATAAATCACAACAATTTATGAAACACAATAGAAATTAGAAATATTTGCAACCAAATTGTAACAACAGCACAACATATCAAAACTGGTTGGAAACACCTAGAGCAAAGCTTTAGTGTTAAATGCATACATTGGGGAAAAAAAGAAAGGCCGAAAATCAATAATATATTCCTTCATATCAAAAAGTTGGAAAAACAAACAAACTAGCAAATCTAATGAAAAATAGAAAAAGGTAATAATAAAGACAAGAAGGGAGGTTTGTCCAATACTTCAGGGAAAAAAATCACAAATGCCAAAGTTTGATTATTCGGAATATTTAATAACATTTATAAATTTATAACAAAACTGATCAAGACATGAGATCAGGAAACTATTTACCAATATAACGTTTGAAAGAGCAGATATCACTGCAGACCTACATACATTTACGAAGGTAATAGAAGAATATTATGATAAACACCATGCCAATAATTTGATAATTTATATGCAATGACAAAAATATAATTTACCAAAACTGACAGAAGGGGAAATAAAAACTCTGAATACTCCTGTTGCAAACTATTCTTGTAAATCTTTCTTCAGAGAAAATTTTAGGGCTGGGTTGCTTGACCAGTAAATTCCTTCAAATAGTAAAGTAAGAACTAGCATTGATGTTACACAAACTTCCTATATGATAGTGAAAAAGGGAAAACATCCAAAAACTTTAACAAGGTCAGAATATACCTGAAAAGGACTGGAAACGAAAATGTGCAGGTCGATCTCTCCCATAAGCATTTACGGAAATATCCTAAACCAATTAGGAAATTAATCCCTACGGCATATATGATGATACTATATACTGACAAAATGGGTATATTCTTCTAACGTACAGGTGCTTTTAATTAAAATCGATCAATAACAACTAGTCACATTAACAGAAAAAGGGGAGAAATCATGTAATAATCTCACAATCATATGATCAAATTCAATACCCAATTACAAGGAAAAACTACTGGCATCCACGAATAGAAGGCAGCCCCCTTAGATTGATAAATACTATTTATAAAAACTTTAGGCTGGACTTTGTTTTGTGACGTTAAGTACAATTATAAAAATATTACAAAGAAATAATTATTAGAGTCACCAATCACTTTGTGTTGTCTCAGCCCTTAGATTGATAAATACTATTTATAAAAACTTTAGACTGGACTTTGTTTTGTGACGTTAAGTAAAATTATAAAAATATTACAAAGAAATAATTATTAGAGTCACCAATCACTTTGTGTTGTCTCAGGGCTTATACACAAGAACGTATTTTCCATATAGTTTTAATGAAATTGTCCATCTTGTTTGTATCTTGCTAATTTATTTCTTTTATTTTTTACGTTACCACATAATCTCCCACAGGAAATGCTGTGTTGATCTCCCTTCAGGACCAAAGGACTTTCTCCCACAGTTGCCGGAAGTACCACAGGGACAGGCCCCACTAAAGAGAGTAGCCGCACCCGAGGTCAGGCCCCTTTCTGGTGTGGCCCCATGCATGAACATGGATGCAAACACCCGCCCTCTCATTCCAACCAGGGAACACTAAGCAGGGTCTTTCAGCCTCAGAAAACCCGGCCAGCCGGGCGAGGCCTCCGCTGAGACTAAGAGCTGAACTTCGTCTGCCCAGTTGCTCTTCCTTGCCCTCCCCTTCCCCAGCTTTGTCCCCCAAGAGAGCTCCCAGGTACACTGGGTGATGCAGGAGCAGTGTGTGGGTAG
>NW_007737886.1:34042-49002 GCF_000696425.1 Galeopterus variegatus | reverse complement strand
TCACGTCTCTTGTTCCATCCAATTCCCACTCCCCCCTCCAGGGTCTGCATTGAATATCCCGTGGGTTGGGACAACATACAATGGAGAAAAGATAGTCTTTTCAGTAAATGGTACTGAAACAACTGGACCTCCACATGCAATAAATAAATAAATAAATAAATAAATAAATAAATAAATAAATAAATAAATAAAAGACAGTCTAGACACAGACCTTACACCCTTCATTAAAATTAACTCAAAATGCGTCACAGACCAACACCTAAAATGTGAAACTATAAAACTTTATGAAGATAACATAATCTAGATGACCTAAGGTTTAGTGATGACTTTTTAGATGCAGTAAAAAAGTTATGACCCATGAAAGAAAGAATCGATAAGCTGACCTTTTCAAATTAAGCATTTTGCTCTTCAAAAGACACTGTCAAGAGAATAAAAAGTAAAGGCACAGAGAGGGAGAAAATATTTTCAAAAGACATATCTGATAAAGAACTGTTACCCAAAGTATACAAAGAATCCTGAAAACTCAACAATAAGAAAACAAATAACCCAATTAAAAAAATAGACCAAGGACAATAACTGACACCACAGCAAAGAAGATATACAGACAGCAAATAAGCAAAGGAAAATATGGTCCACATCATATGTTATCAGGGAAATGCAAATTAACACAACAATGTGTACCACTACACACCTACTAGAATGGTCAAAGTCTAGATACTGACACCATCAAATGATGGCAAGGATGGAAGCAAAGGAACTCTCATGTATTGCTGGTGAGGAAGCACAATAGTGTAGCTACCTTTAAAGACAGTTTGGTGTTTTTTTTTTTTTGCAAAATTAAACAAACTCTTGCCATGCAATTCATCAATTGCATTTTTTAGTATTTAAACAAAGGAGTTGAAAACTTTTGTACACACAAAAACCTGTACACAGATGTTTATAGTTTTATTCATAATTGCCAAAATTTGGAAGCAACCAGGATGTCCTTCAATAGGTGAATGGATAAATAAACTCTGGTACATCCAGACAATGGAATATTATTCAAGGCTGAAAAGAAATGAGTCATGAAAAGACATGGAGGAAACTTAAATGCTTACTACTAAGTGGTAGAAGCAAGTCTAAAAAGGCTACCTACTGCATGATTCCAAATATATTGCATTCTAGAAAAAGCAAAACCATGGAGAATGAAGGATTTTTAGGGCAGTGAAACTACTCTGTGTGATACTATAATGGTAGACACATGTATTTATTAATTTGTCCAAATGCATAAAATGTACAATGCCAAGGGTAAACCCTAATATACACTTTGGGTGATAATGATTTTTCATGTTAGTTATAATAAATAATTCTACTACTAATAAATAAATAAATCTACTACACTAGTGGGAGGTATGGATAATGTGGGAGGCTCTGCATGTGCGGGGAAAGGGAAAGTATTTGGGAAATCTCTGTACCTTCTGTTTAGTTTTTCTGTGAACCTAAAACTGCTCCAAAAAATAGTCTACCAAAAAACAAAACAAAACAAAAAAGCAGCACATGCCCAACGAATAGTGATGCATCAGACATGGTAAAAATAAATAAATAAAATTATTGATGGAGAACCACAAATAACTGTTATTAATATGCTAAGGATATAATGGATAAAGTAGATAGCATGTAAGAAAAATAGGCAGTGTAAGCAGACAGATGGACATTCCAAGAAAAAACAAAAAAGAAACACTGGAAATCAAAAACACTGTAACAGAAATAAAGAATGCCTGCCTTTTGCTGTGATTTAAATGTTTGTCCCCTTCAAAACTCATGCTGAAATTTAGTTGCCATTTTAACAATATTAAGATATGGTGAATAATTAAATATTCAGAGGTGATTGGACAATAAGTGCTTCACTTTCATGGGTGGGATTGATGCCATCATAAACAGGCAAGTTTAGCCACCTTTTATCTCTTTGCCTTTCTGCCTTCTGCCATGTGCTGATGCAGCAAGAAGGCCCTTGCTAGATGATCTTGGACTTTCCAGCCTCCAGAACTGTGAGAAAATCAATTTATGTTTATTATAAATTACCCAATCTAAGGTATTCTGTCATAGCAGTACAAAATGGACTTAGATATTTGATAGGCCTATTAGGACACTGGATATGGCTGAAGAAAGAACTTGTAAGCTTGAAAATTTGAGTGTGTCAACAGAATTCTTTTTTTTTTTTGTCTTTTTCGTGACCGGTAAGGGGATCGCAACCCTTGGTGTGGTGTCGCCCACACCACGCTCAGCCAGTGAGCGCACAGGCCATTCCTATATAAGATCCGAACCCGCAGCGGCGGCGTCGCTGCACTCCCATTGCCGCACTCTCCCGAGTGCACCACGGGGTCGGCCCATCAATAGAATTCTTTATAACAGAAAGACAAAGAGAACTAAAACTTCAAAACACACACACACACACACACACACACACACACACACAATGCAAGAACCTTGGTACAACTACAAAAGATGTAACATGTGCATTGGGAATGCCAGAAGAAGAAGAAAGAGAAAAAAAACAATAAATATTTAAAACAATAATGACTAAAAATGTCTCCAAATTAATTTCAGGCATCAAATCACAGGTCCAAGATGCTCAGATAATACCAAGCAAGATATATACAAAAACAAAACAAAAACAAAATTTAAAAAAACCCTCCCCACACAGAAATACCTACCTCTACCCCTAGGTTTTTAACCTATGGAGCAAAAATAGAGAAAATATCCTGAAAGCAGCCAGCTGGGGTGAGGCACATTCTACTCAAGCTTACAAAGAATATTCTCCCAAGAGAGACATTTTGGGCCATGAAACACAGTTTAACACATTTAAAAGGATAAAAATCATACAATATCTTCTCTTAATTCACAATAAAATTAAACTAGAAATCAATAACAGCTGGAAAATCCCCAAATATTCAGAAATTAACAACAAATTTCTAAATAACACATAGGTTAAAGAAAAAACCTCGAGACTAATTTAAAATAAATGAAAATAAAAAAACACAACTTATCAAAACTTGTGGGCTGAAGTGAAACTAGTGCTTAGAGGAAAATTTATAGCATTGAATGCATATAATAGAAAAACATAATTAAAATGAATCTTGTAAGCTTCTACATAATGAAACTGAAAAAAATTGAATCTACAGTAGGCAGAAGTTGAGAAATAAAAAATTTAAAAAATAGAGCAGAAATCAGTGAATTTGAAAACAGCGAATTATACAGAAAATCAATGAAACCCAAAGCTGATTTTTAAAAGATTAATAAAATCAATAATCCTGTAGCCAGGATAATTAAGAAAAAAAGAGAGAGTATACAAATTTCTAACATCAGAAATGAAAGAGGGGACATTATTACAGATCCCATTGACATTAAAAGGATAACCAAGGAACACTATGAACAATTTTATGCCCACAGATTTGATAATGTACATGAAATGGACCAATTATTTTATAATACAATCTATCAACTCATGCAAGAAGATATTTATAATATGTCTACCTGTTAAAAATATTGAATCAATAATTAATGACATTCCAAAAGAGAAAGCATCAGGCCCATGTGGGTTCAATGTAGAATTCTAACAAACATTTATGGAAGAAATTATACCAATTCTCTACAATCTATTTCAAAATATAAAAACATAGGGAATGATTTCTAAATCATTCTATGAGTCCAGCATCATCGTAATACCAAAACCAGACAAGGAAATTACAAGAAAAATTACAGACTAGTATCTCTCATGAACATAGATGCAAAAATCCTCAAGAAAATATTGGCAAATCAAATCCCACAATGTTAAAAATAATTATACAAAGACCAAATGGAATTTATTAAAGGTATGCAAGCCTGGTTCCCTATTTTAAAATTAATTACTGTCATCCATCACAGCAACAGGCTAAAGAAGAAAATTGTTTAATCATATCAATAGATGCAGAAAAAGCATTGGACAGCACTCAATACTCATTCATGATTTAAGTAAAAAAACTCTCAGTTAACTAGGAATAGAGGGAAATTTCCTTAACTTGATAAAAAAAAAAAACCTCCAAAACATTTACAGTTAACTGTATGCTTAATGATTAGGAAATTAAAGCCTTCTCACTAAGCTCAGGAATGTGGCAAGTATGTCCCCATCACCACTGGTTTTCAACATTGTGCTGGAAGTCCTAGCTAATGCAATAAGGCAAGAAAAAAAGTGTATAGCTTGGGAAGGAAGAAATAAAATTATTTTTGTTTGCAGATGACATAATCATCTCTCTAGAAAATCCAAAAAATTAACAACAAAACCTTCTGAAATTAATAAGCAATTATAGCAAGGTTGAAAGATATAAGGTTAATATCCACAAGTCAATCCTTTCCTATATACCAGCAATGAACATGAAGAATATGAAATTAAAAACACATTACCATTTACATTAGCACCCCCCCAAAAAATGAAATGCTTAGGTATAAATCTAATAAAATATGTATGATTCATATAAGGATAATGCTCTCATGAAATAAATCAAAAAGAATGTAGTAGAGAGATATTTTATGATTACAGTTAGGAAGACTCAATATTGTCATGATATCAGCTCTTCCCAATGTAATCTACAGATTCAATGCAGTTCAAAGTCTCTGCAAGTTCGTTTTTCAGTATAAGAAATTTATTTTAAAGGTTATAAGGAGAGACAAAAGATACAGAATAACCAACACGATATTGAAAGAGAAGAAAAGAATTGTAGGACTGGTACTACCTGACATCAAGACTTATTATAAAACTACAATAATCAAGACAGTGTGGTAATGGCAAAATAACAGACAAATCAATATAAAAGAATATAGCCCAGAAATAGAACAGCATAAATATAGTCAGCTAATGTATGACAAGGGAACAAAGACAATATAAAGCAGAAAATATAGTCTTCTTGACAAATGGCACTGGAACTCCTGGACACCTGCATGCACAAAAGAGATTCCAAACTAAACTTTACCCCCTTTATACCCTTCACAAAAATTAATTCACAATGGATCATAGACCTAAATGTGAAATGAAAAACTATGAAACTCCTAGAAGATAACATAGAAGAAAATCTAGGTAGGCTTATGTTTGCCAATGACTTTTTAAATGCAGACCAGAGGCACAATCCATGAATGAAAGAATTAATATGCAGGACATTATTAAAATCATAAATCTCTGCTCTGTGAAAGACATCATCAAAAGAACAAAATAACAAGCGACTTGGAGAAAATTTTTGCAAAAGACATGAGATAAAACACTGTTACCCAAAAGAAATAAAAACTTTTAAAACTTATAAGAAACAACCTGATCAAAAAACCGGCCAAGGACCTTAACGAATACCTCACCAAAGAATATATATAGATGGCAAATGAGCATGTGAAAAGATGTGTCATCAGGGGAATCCAAATTAAAGCAATGAGATACCACTATACATCTAATGGTAGAATGGCCAAAATTTAGGACATTGACAACAAAAAAGCTGGTGAGAGTGTAAATCCACAGGAATTCTCATTCACTGTTGGTGGGAATGCAAAACGTACAGCCACTTTAGAAGACAGGCTGGTGGTTTCTTACATAATTAAACATTCTCTTAGTAAAATACATTAATCGCACTCCTTGAAATTTACTCTAAGCAGGTGAAAAGTTATGTTCATGCAATAACCTTTACCTGGACTTTTATTCATAATTGCCACAACTTGGGAGAAGCTAAAAAGTACTTCAGTTAAGTAAATATGTAAACTAGAACACCCAGATAAGGAAATATTATTGATTGCTAAAAAAACAAAAAAACAAAAAAACAAAAAACTGTCAAGCAATGAAAAGACAGGGAAGAAACTTAGATGCATATTACTAAATGAAAGAAGCCAATGTGAAATGGCTAAACACTATATGATTTTGCCTATATGACATTAAGATAGAAGCAAAACCATAATGACAATAAAAAGTTCAGTGGTTGCAATTGGTTGGGGGCATGGGAGGGTTGAATAGGCAAAACACAGAGGATTTCTAGGGCAGTGAAAATACTCTGCATGATACTATAATTGTTGATGTATGTCATTATACATCTGTCCAAACCCATAGAATGTATAACACCAAGAGTGAACACTAATGTAAATTATGGAGTTGGGGGATGATGATGTTTCAGTGTAGGTTCATCAATGGTAATAAACATATCACTCTAATGGAGGATGCTGATAATGGAGGACTATATGCATTATTGTGGGCAAGGGGTATATGGGAACTCTATCTTCCTATTTTGCTGTGAACATCAAACTGCTCTTAAAAAGAAAAAAAATCCATGTGTATTAACTGGTTGTAAATTAATTTAATGCTTATTCACTATTCCTGTCGTCTGAGGGAAAGTAAAATATTATTTAAAAAGTTGTTTAATTATCTACACCCTTTATATGTTACAAAAAATATATAGTGCAATATTTCATCTTAGTATGCATAAACTTAAACAATACTTAGTAATTATAAATATACCATAATTATAAACATATCATAAAATGTTCAGGACATTTAAATGTATTATATATATTTCTGTTCCACGAAATAGAGTTCAGTGCTTTTGGCATTGTCTCTATTCCTTTTCTCTTCTCTTACTTTTGGAATTGTTTACTTAAACCTTTCTAGTACATAAACTCACAGACACTATTGAATAAGCTCAACTGTATAAATCATTAAGGATTGTGACAGTATGTTATACATAGTTGCATTCTCCAATGTGACTGTCCCATGTTTTTCACACAGTAGGTGCTCAAGAACTATCAATTAAATGTAAATAATTTGGGATCCATAAATTGTGTACAAATCTATTTCATGCTTCTCATTTGAGTGGAACAGATTAGGATATATTTCAAACAAGGCAAGTCAATTCCTTTTGTTCATTTGAAGTTAATAGACTCTATAAGTTATTCTCTGGGAGTAAGTCACTCAGTTGAGAAGACACCTTAACTCTTTCAACACACAATAGAACCATCTTGTGTTTTGGAGGTTGAGTTATTATCATAAGTCACTTAGGCACGGTGATCGTCATATCTACTGAGGAAGTTTAAGATACCGAACTGACATTTAAATGAACAATATCTTATGTTAATATATCATATAACAGAAAATAAAAGTGCCAATATTTCACCAATAGCTCAATATTATTATTGAAAAACAGTGTCAAATGTAAAAGAATGTATGTGTCAAACGATTATTTTCTCACACAGACTTTTAGATATATGAACTGGTTTAAAGATAAAGCAGAGGTGGGTAAGTGAGAGAGGGAAGGAGGTAAAGGAGGAATCAGTAGTGGGCCGTGAAGAATATTAACACTGTATGATACTGAATATACTAATTATCCTGATTTGAGCACCACGTATTGCATATATGCATTGATTTGCAACTCTGTACCCCACAGACATTTCCAATCAACATGTTTCAATAAAAATAAATAAATAATTTTTAAAAAACGATAAAGCAGAAGGTATTTAAAATTTCTTTGTTTATTGTTCAAGAAAAATATGGCTTTTAATGCGTTAAGACAAAAACCTATGATAGGATAGGATAGGATAGATGAGCTTACCCCTGCCTTCACCTGCCCCCCGTCCCCACACACACAGAAGGAGAGAGCACTCAGCTCCAGAGCAGTTAAGATACTACTGGGATGTATGTTTTATAAAATAATAATAACAATAATAATAATAACAATCATTTAATCTTCTGTCTCCAAAAACCTGTCAACTTAATTTTTTTCCTTAAGAAACTTTTGCTACACATATAATACACCTCAGAAAAGGGGAAGCATACACATATTATATGAATATTTTATCTGCCTAAGTTGGCAAAAGAAGATAAAAAGTCCACAATTTGTTTGTTTTTATGTAACTTTAATGCCATATTCTTGGTCTTGAGATCTAAAATAAATGAAATCATACGGGCATTCCTGTTATTCTCCACGAGCTGATACTGACTTAAAAGTTAATATAAAAAACATTTATTACTATTTGAAGAAGCCTACATGGTAGAAATAATTTTTTTAATGATCTTTTAGAAATAAAATTCTTGCAGCTTTTTTGCTCATCTCTCTCTCTCTCTCTCTCTCTCTCTCTCTCTCTCTCTCTCTCTCTCTCTCTCGTCTCTTTAAGTCTGTATTTATGTGGGTTAATGAGCATGAAATAATAAAAGGTTGCACATTGTAAATTTCAGTTTTTAGGAGTCAGGATACAAAAGTCGGTTATGACCATATTCCTAGTTGTCTTAGTCTGTTTCTGCTGCTAATAACAGATTATTTGAAACAGAGTAATTTGTGAAGAAACAATATTTATTGCTTACAGCTTTGGAGGCTGGGAAGTCCAAAGTCCAGGGAACACATCTGGTGAGGGACTTTTCCTGGTGGGTAGTGACTCTTCACAGCAATGCAAAGTATCACATGGCAAGAGTGGCAGCAGCAAGAGAGAGCTAACTTCACACTAGCTGTCCTTTTAAAGCCATCAGACCACACACATTACCAACCATTAAACTATCAACTTATTACTTCATCATAAATGGATCAATCCATTTGCCAGGGCATGGTCTTCACAATCTAATCAGCTCTTAAAGGCCCCACTTTTCAATTATCATAATAACTTTTTCCACCCTCTTAACACTGTCAACACAACTTTGGGAGACACAATTCAATCCACAGCACTAGTTATATGTATAAACTTTAACAAGGTAGTGAAATTGTGGACCTTGATTTTCCTTATATATAAAATTCATGGATTTCAGAGAGACTTGATTTTATGACATTGCATCTATCAGCCCTTTTCTGCATAAATTTTCCTCTTTATATATTATAGGTTTTATGATTTCAAATCATAATAATTTCCATATAATTAATCTCATTCCCTTTATTTTCCTCTCCTTTTGTCACAATTGTCTGTAAGTCACCAACTCAGAATGAATCCAATCATTTGTATTTTCCATGTATGCATAGCCAGGAGTTATAAAAATGTATAATTGAATTATATTTTTGATCAATTCTATATATCAGGCACTTTTCAAGGCTTTGGGTATACAGCAAATAACAGAGGTAAATTTTGTATTCTAATGAGTGAAACACATAATACATGAGATAAATTAGAAAAATTTAAAGTAACTAAACAGTTATAAATGGTGAGAAAAACATAAAGAAGCCTTCATGACAAGGCAGCATTTGAGTAAGGCATGAGGGAGGTGAGGATGTGAGCATATAGATGGGTGTAAGAAGAGCTTTATTAGCTGAGGGAATAAGAAGTGCAAAAGCCCCAAGGCAAGAGAGGCCTGGCAGGCTTTTGAGTTGCAAGGAGGCCAGTGTATTCAACCACAGTGGGTATGGGAAATTATTATATTTGATCAAAGTCAGGACAGTTAATAGGACCATAAAGGTCACTGAAAATATAATATATATATAGTCTTCATCCATTTTGTGCTGCTATAAAAGAATACCTGAGAACTGGTTATTTATAAACAACAGAAATTTATTACTCACAGATCTGAAGTCTGGGAAGTCCAAGATCACGGTGCCAACAAGCTGATTGTCTGGTGAGGATCAGGTCTCTGCTTTTGTAATGATACCTTGAATACTGCCTCCCTCCCCAGAGGGGAGGAACACTGTGTCCTCACATGAAAAAAACTGGAAGGCAAAAAGTAGGATGAACTCCCTCCATCAAGCTCTTTTGTACAGGCACCGAATCCCATTTATGAGCAGAGAAACCCTCATGGCCTAATCATCTTTTAAAGGCCCCACTTCTTAATACCATCACACCGGTTATTAACCTTCAATATCTGAATTTTTGAGGAGACATGCAAACCATAGTATGTCTCTCTGTCTCTTTCTCTGTGTGTGTGTGTGTGTGTGCCCGCCCATGTGATGTAATTGTGTGAGCTGGCGGTAGGCCATCTGTAGGGCAAGGCAGCATTCTGGAATTTCAGGCAGAAGTTACTAAATAAACATTGGCTCCTAACATGTCTACTTCTCCAAAGAAGGCTACAAATGTTAGCTTAAAGCCTTGAGACTTCAAAAAGCTATTGAACCATTCTATCAAACCACCTGCTTCAGGAGGGGGAACAATATGGTAAGACCAGTGAATCCCATGACCACAGGCCCATGGCCACATTTTATTTGCTGTGAAATGAGTTCCTTTATCAGAATCAATGTTCTATGGAATACCATGACAGTGGATAAGGCATTCTGTATGTAAACAAATGGTAGTTTTAGCAGAAGTATTGCATGTAGGGAAGGCAAATTCATATCTAGAGTAAATGTCTATTCCAATAAGAACAAAACACTGCCCCTTCCATGATGGAAGCAGTGCAATGTAATCAACCTGCAAACCAAGTTGGTAGACCCTTGGCAATGATGTCATGTTAGGGGCTCAATGATGGTCTCTGCTGCAGGCAAAATGGACACTCAGATGTGGCTGCAGCCAGGTCAGCCTTGTTGAGTAGAAGCACATGTTGCTAAGCCCTTGTATAATCTCAATTGCTGCAAATTATAAAGTATTTGCATTTTAACTTTGGAGTACAATTTGAAATTATTAGAATATTAAGCAAAATGCCTAATAAAGCTAGGACATTTCCATTTGGGGAATATTTAGTTCTGGTTATACTTGCTAGTACCATGCCCCCTAAAATATCATAATAACTAGATAAAGTAAATAACCATCTTGGATAATTATTATAATGCATATTTCTATATATAAGAACTAGTTGTCCAAAAAAAATACAATACTAAACAGATACAAGTCCTCAGTAAGTTGTTTATATTCAGACTAGCTGTAAACACTTTATGAAAGAAATATGCATACTTTTAATAAATAAATGCATACCTTTAGCACATATATAATCAAGGAATTTTTGTTATCAAAATTTTTACCTTATGGAATGTTGCCTCATATTTTGAAAATATTTTTAGTATTGAACAAATTATTCATATGTACTGGATTTACATGGATTTTGAATAATTTCCAGTTAAATGAATAATGTCTGAATTCTACTGTAGATTAAAAAATTGCATAGTTGTATTAAATTGAGATTTTGTTTGTATTATTCAATTCTCAGTATTATTACACATAAGATTGCAAATACTTTTTGATGGCCTTGTATGTGAACCAGCCATATGGTAAATTAATCAACCTAACTGATTTTATGTATGTGAGAAAATATGGGAATCAAAAGTGTTTCATGTTTTTGCTTGAGAGGCTGGTTTATTAAAAAATAGGGATTATTGTGATAAGTGCACATGATGGAACAGCAGGGGAGGAATGTGTGTTGGGGTTCAATAGGCAGAAATCAACTTTTCTGGTTTTCTGACTTGTAAATTTTGTATGTCTGCTAAGAGTGCAAGTTGTATATATATATATTGACTACATGAAGTAAAGTCAAAGCTGAGAAACTAAGAGAAATTCTTAATTTTTGATACAGAAGATAATGAGGTCTGAGACAACTACATCCAGAGGTTCTGAAGGTGGGGGGTCTTGAAGAAAAGAAAATGACAGTCAAGTCAATTAGGAGACTGGGATGTCCCAAATACCAGCAGCAGCATATATTTCTAAGAAACTGTCAAATTGTTTGCCAATGTCATTGTAACACTTTACATTCTCACTGCAGTATATGAAACTTTCAGTTCCTCCAGATCTTTGCTAACACTGGGTATAGTCAGTTTTTTTAATTTTAGCAATGTACTGGTATCTCATGGTTTTATCTTCCATTTTCCTCATGATTAAGGATGCTGGGCGTCTTTTCATTGCTTAGGTTGTCATTTATCTCTCTTATTTGGTGGAGTATCTGTTTAAATCTTTCGTCTACATTTTTATTGAATTACTTGTTTTCTGATTGTTAAGTAAAAATAAACAAAATCAATTTGTTAATAATCTAGCAATTAGTTTGTTTCAATAATAAGGGTTATTAAGGTCATTTAGTCTGGCTCATGGCCTGTTTCCATGTGTAAAATTTTATTGAAACACAGCCTACTCTATGTTTGTCTAATCTAATCCTTTAGGTGTTATCAATGCCTGCTTTCATCCTACAAATGCAGAGTTGAGAAGTTGCAACAGAGATCTTATAATCAACAAAACCTAAAATATTTCCCAGATGGTCCTTTATAGATATAGTTTGCCAATTCCTGATTAGCCTATACAATTGCGGTAAATCAAGTCCTTTTTTTTAATCTCATCACTTTTTATCAATATATAATCAGTGCAGCATATCTTTTATAAACAGCATATGACTGAATTGGGGTCATTTTCTTATCTAATCTGACAAAAATCTACTTTTCACTAGGTTATTTCATTTACATATTTTAGGATTTTGCATACACTTGAATATATTTCTATCAACATCTTATTAAAAAGTCATAGTTCTGCTTTTATTTTGCTCTCACTTATTGCATTCTTTTGATTGAGTAGTTTTATTATTCTATTGCTTTTTCCTTCCATCAATCTGAAATGTAATTTAGTTTTGTTTCTTTAATGCACATTTTTAAGGACATTAACATGTAATCTTAATTTAACAAAGTTAAAAATTTAGTAATACTTTAATTAACTGTCCCCCAAATATAAGAGTTTTAGATTACATTAGTTTCTATTTTTATCTCCTCTCACTTACATACAATTGTTTTTTGTTATTTTAGGTATGATATTGTGATCCAGAATTTAATTTGCACATTTTTAAGGACATTAACATGTAATCTTAATTTAACAAAGTTAAAAATTTAGTAATATTTTAATTAACTGTCCCCCAAATATAAGAGTTTTAGATTCCATTAGTTTCTATTTTTATCTCCTCTCACTTACATACAATTGTTTTTTGTTATTTTAGGTATGATATTGTGATCCAGAATTTAATTAAGTTACAGCCAATAAAAAAGCCCTTCAAAGCATTGAATACTATTTCTTTACCGCAAAGCCTAGCTGGAAAATTTTCTCTTAGTACTTAACTTGTTTATGAACAAATATTTAATGCTGATGTCCCAAGTGAACATATTTTTAATTTACTTGTCCTTTAAAACAGTCTAAATGCATTCAATGGAATTATCCTCCCAGTATTTGTATTACCCCAGAAGACCCATAATTAAGAGTTCTATTAGTTTCTAATGTATTGAACAGTTTTTAAACATATCTGATGATAATTTATATTTTAGTTATAGCATTGTATTGAATCTGATTGATTATACAGGCCCATATATAAGGTAATAGTTATGTAGACGAAAGAAAAAATGTATATACAGTTAAAGTTATTTGTCTGTTTTTAATGAGACTATGCTATCCAAGCAGATTCAAATCTAAGTATATTATTAACAATAACTTCATCTGAATTTCTGAAGATAATAAATGATAATACATTTTAAAATTATATGGGATATACTTGTGATTTCCAGCAAATAAGCATTTTATATTATGCTGCTTAAATCATCACTTCACTGGAGGTTATTAATTTTCACCATCAATCTCATAAAAGTGAGTCACAGAAGTGGTATCTGAGTTAACAAGCACATACATACACATAAACTCTGTCATGTGCCTTTGAGGTACAGGAACAAAGGAGAAGCTTTAAACCACAAAACAAAAGACACTGAGGACAGACTATACCTATTGATTTTATGAGTTTTTGTTATCTCAAAGTGTTTACCTTGAGAACTAGAAATGTAAAATAGGAAGTTCTGTGGAAAGAAGATGAAAGGAAAATGATTAACTGCTGAACAAGAGTGTAAATACATTTAATCAGCCTGTCACAAGAATTTCTAATAATAAAACCATTTTATGTAGCGTTCTAGAAATGTGTTTTCTGAAGTGTTTCCCTTATGTATTACTTTTGATGTAATGAAAAAAAAAAAGTCAGAAAATGTTTGTTTGAAAAGATCAATGAAAAAAATATAAAATAAAAATAAATAAGATTACTAATAAAGAATTAAATATAACCACTGATATAACTGAAATTATAAATATTATAATAAATGCTGCATGTAATTATTGGACATCTTTTAAAATCTAGATAAAATAATTTCCAAGCAAAATATAAACCACTAAAATTAACCCCAAAAGAAACAGAAATTTCAACAACCGAATAACACATAAAAGACTGGAATGTTACTTAAAGATACTTATTGAAACAAAGATACCAGGACAACACTGCTTAAAAACTGAGAAAAGGCTAATTTACAAAGAATTTTCTCCAAGTTATTTAAACAATTTTAGATCATAAAAAAACTGAAAACTTCTCCCAATTAATTTTCTACATTAACATCACATTAATTCCAAAACTGCAAAGAGATAGTATATATGTCTGAGTGTGTGTGTGTTTAACCCCCTCATTCCCCAAAATATACTTTAGCCACTTTTCATAACACATTCTGTAAGGCTTCTTTTACAACATTTGAACAATACTCATTAATTGATAAACTATACATAGCAAAAAGTAAATATAATATCCTAACTAATATAAAAATTTAAAATAATTAATAATAATAATATAACATATTTCAATATATAAATGCTCAGGTAAAAGTTCACTAGAAAGCAAAGTTAGGTATATGTGTTCAGACTCAGACATCTATGCCTGAATGAAGAATCATCACGAATATGTAGCTACAAATGTAGAGTTGGGTTGGACTATTTACTCAAATGTCACTGTTGTTTCTGTTACTAAAGTGATTTTAGGAAATGATCAGAAACTTTTAGTCTGAACTAAACAAATCATAGTCTTTTCTCAGTTATTTGAAAAATCAATTTAATGACTTCCCCACTGAGGACAAACTACTATAGAAGGCTCTCAGCCATATTTACATATGTATAAATGCAGAATAAAACTTAACTTAACTTAGTGTCATGTGTTAGAACAGTTCACTATAACCAAGTAGAGTTTTGGGACAAATACACAAAAACAGAAAAAAAGTTTTAATACTAACATATAAAAGTAAAATTAATTACATTCACATATT
>NW_007737886.1:29409-32572 GCF_000696425.1 Galeopterus variegatus | reverse complement strand
CAGGAGCCGTGGAATGACATATATTTAGAATTTACATTAAAGTGAATTAGCTAACTCTACTTGCATTTAGTAAAGTGTATCATTCCTTCTGATTACTTCAGACACCAGATATACACTGAAATATTCCAACCATAATTTTTTCCTTGAGCTCTAGCCCCTCATTAACATTAACATTAGCATCATCAACATTAGTGTGTCTCACAGCCATCTCAAATGCATGTCCTTTTTCTTTTACTTTTATTTTATCAGTTATGCATATTCATGGGGTATAAAGCTGACCATCATCCTTGTGCCCAAGATGTGATGGCCAGATCAATACTATCAGCATGCCCATTACCACAAATTGTGATTGTTCCCCGTGTCCCCCACCCAATTAATCCCTGACATCCCTTCTCTCCCCCAACCCACTCCACAACCCTAGGTATGATCTCTCCCTTTGCAAGTCCAACACACCACTGTGGTCTTTCTTTCCTTTCTTCTTTCTCGCTTAGCTCCCATTTATGAGTAAGGACATGTGGTACTTTTCCCTCTGTGCTTTACTTATTTCACTCAACATATTTTTCTCCAAGCTCATCCTTGATGCTGTGAATGGCAGAATTTCATGCTTTTTAATGGCAGAGTAGTATTCCAAGGTGTATATGTACTATATATTCCTTATCCAGCTGTCCATTGATGGACATTTAGATTGGTTCCATATCTTGGCTATTGTAAATAGAGCTGCAATAGACATGGGAGTGCAGGTATCCCTTCAACATGATAATTTTCATTCCATTGGTATATACCCAGAAGTGGGATTGCTGGATCATATGGTAGATCTATCTGTAGTTGTTTGAGAAACCTCCATACTGTTTTCCATAGTGGTCGTACTAATTTCCAAGTGTGACATTAAATGATAGCAGTTATGCAATATCCCTTCTTTCCTTTTTCTTTAATCATTCACTTTTCCCAAGTGTGGCATTAAATGATAGCAGTTATGCAATATCCCTTCTTTCCTTTTTCTTTAATCATTCACTTTTCATTCATTTATCCACTTACTTATTAACTGTTTAATTAACATTTATTATGTGATAAGTATCTTCTAGGCACTAGGGTTCTATAACGCCAAGCCCCTCCCCTTATAGAACTTGCTTTCCAGGATGGCAGACACACAAAATACTGGATAAATAACTGAATTATAGTATATTGAATAGTAACATATGTGATACAGACAAATAAGTAAAGGAAGAACATTTAGGTCAGGCTGCTATAAACTGGGTGGCTTTAGAACAATAGAAACTTATTTCTTACAGTTCTGGAGTCTGGAAGTCTGAGATCAGGGTGTCAGAATGGTCGGTTCTGATAAGGACCCTCTTCTGATGCAGGCTGCTGACTTCTTGCATCCTCACATGGCAGAAAGAAGGCTAGACTGCTCTCTGGGGTCTCTTTTATGGGCTAATTACATCCCAAAGGCCCCCCATCTTAATACCATCGCATTAGGAGTATTAAAATACTAAAATCCTAACCCCCAGTGTGATGGGGGGTAACACAAACATTAAGTCCATAGCAGCATGTTATATTATAATTTTAAGTAGGGTGGTCAGAGAAAAGCCTCACCAGCTACTTAAAATTTGAGTCAAGACTTGAAGGACATGGAGAACAAACCATTGGCTATCTGAAGAAAGATAATTTCAAGTTGAAAGACAGGGCAGTATAAAGTCCTCAGGCCAAGGGCACTATCGAAAGCCTGTGGAATAAACTGCAAAGAGGACAAAGGGCTGAGAGCAGAATGATAGAGGTAATGAAGTAAATGACAAAATCAGACAGTTAATGGAATGACATAATCTAACTTTTATTTTTAAAGGATCACTTGGGCTATTATTTTGAGAACAACCTGGAGAAAAGTAAGAATGAAAAACTGAAGACAAGACAGAATATTTTTGTAAAATCCAAGTGTGTTTTTGTCCAGGTCATTAGCCTTGGAGATCATGAAAAGTGGCTGGAATCTGGCTATATTTTGAAGTTAAGTCAAGATGATGTATTCACTAGAGGTAGTGTGTGAAAAAAAAAATAACTCCAGGTTATTTAGCCTGAGCAACTGGAAGCAATAACTGCAGGTTATTTAGCCTGAGCAACTGGAAGAATCAAATTCCCAATAAAGGAGATGTACAGAATTAACTCCAGGTTATTTAGCCTGAGCAACTGGAAGAATCAAATTCCCAATAAAGGAGATGTACAGAATTGTAACTATAGAAGCTTGAGAGGAAAAATCATAAATTCTGTGTATATTAATACAAATATATTAAACAATGTATTAATGAAATAATAAATACTAAATGTTCATTTTACAAACATATTGATGCACAAAAATAATAAATAATTATTGTACATTCAGTACAAATGTCAAGTCTTCAGTAGCCGAACCATGATTTCATTAGTGGCAACAACGTACTTTGTTCGAAAATCTTGATTCCCCAGTTTTTGCGACTATGTGGTTTTTCTTGGACATAGATTCTGGTCAATATTATGTAGCAGATGGTGTTGGTTGTAGCTTCCAAGAAATCTCCTTAAAAATGAGGGTTTACTCATTTATATAAAATCCCTTTTTACTCCTCTCCACATTTTTCTTCTTCCTGTCTGGAACACAAATATGATAACTAAAACAATAATAGCAATATTTCAATTATTAGGAGGCAATTTTGAGTATGGAAAACCACACACAAGAAAGCATGAAGCAGCAAATTGGAAGGAAACTGGATTCTTGCTAATACCACGAAAGTGCCATGCTATCCTTGTATTGCCTACTTCCTCACTTCATTTTATGGGAGAGGAAAATATGCTTTTAATCAAATAACTGTTTTTGGCTTTCTTTTCCTAGCAGCTGAAAGAAAGACAGAAGAAAAGAAAGATTAGCTAATACACCAAAGTTAATCTATTCAATTCCTTCAAAATCTTTGTTTCTTACAACCTTCTAATTAATAGTAATAAGTTAGAAAACTTGCTGCTTTCTCAATTTTTTCCTTTCTGTTGATCACCCTGAAGTCAAATCAATAACCAGGCTCTATGGGCCTTTCATTGTATGAATAAAATCTCCAAAATACAAAACAAAAAAAAATAAAATAATTAAATTACTGTTAATTCATGTAAATGGAATTCCTGATTTTCCTCTACAACATACCTACTATTG
>NW_007737886.1:26874-28785 GCF_000696425.1 Galeopterus variegatus | reverse complement strand
AATTACTGTTAATTCATGTAAATGGAATTCCTGATTTTCCTCTACAACATACCTACTATTGCTCTTACACTTATTTCAGTATCAACAACTGAAAATTATATCTGTTGCAAAAATATAGAAATTGGAAAGTGATGTCATCGAGATGGAGGAATAGACAATATCTAGCCTTACCCCTTCCAATTTGTAACTATTAAAAAACAAAGATTGCCAACCTGGAACTCTTGGGCTGGAGGAGAAACCCCACAGAGTTCGTGAAGGTGCTAGTGGCAATGGTGGGAGGGTTAAGGGATAGTGCCTGTTGTTCTGAGACAGCCTGGTACAGATGCAGGGTCTAGTCAAGGATTAAAGCTGGAAAAAGTCACAATGACACTCTTTGCATATATGTGCTTGGAATCTGTGGCGAAAGGAGGACTACAGAGTGTACCATACCAGCCCACAGGCCATGAAGACCACTGGTAGGATTCCTCTGACATGCAAAACAAACTGCAACCCACTGGAGAAAAGAGCTGCCCAGAGGCCAGTGACTTATAGCAAGGGATGCATACATGGTCTTCCCCACAGGAAGTAGATGGACTGCAAGGGAAAGGCTGACCTACCAGGCGAACATGGGGTGCAGCATGGGCAGCTGGTCTCAGTGGAAATCAGTCAGGGCAATAGAACTGCAGGGGCTCAATCTGCAGGAAAGACTCCATCCTCAGCTGGAATTTTCACACACAGCCCAGGTTAATGATCTGCACATAAAACCTCCTCCAGTGAATCAGCATCTAATAGCTGTCTCCTAAATGCATAATCATCAGTGTAAAGACACAAAGATCAAGAGAAAAACAGAAAAATAAGTTGCCATCAAATGAAACAAAGCACCAGCAATGGATGCAGATGAAAGGCAGATCTATGAAATGTCTGATAAAGAATTCAGAATAACTCCCTTAAGGATGTTCAGGGAGTCACAAGAAAATACAGTTAGAAGATTAAATTAAACTAATTCAGGAGCAAAATAACAAACTTGACAAAAGAATAGAATCACTTTTAAAAAACAAATAGAAGTTCTGGAAATAAAAGATACATTACCTGAATTTAAAAACTCAAAAAAGAGCTCCAATGGCATACTTAAACAGAAGAAAGAATCAGTGAGCTCACAGATAAAACACATGAAATTATCCAATCAGAGGAGCAAAAGAAAAAAAAAATAAAGAAAAGTGAAACAGAAATACAACAAATACGGGACTCCTTCAAGCAAAGTAACCTCTGCATAGATAATTGGCATACCTGACGGACAAGAAAAAGAAAGAGATGTAGAAAGCATATTTAGGTAAATAATGGCTGAACATTTCCCAAGTATGGAGAAAGACAACAGCATTCAGGGTTTTTTGTTTTTGTTTTCTTTTTTCTTAGATATGAAAGTTAAGTTGCTATTAGCCTATAACAATTTGTTTTAACTATAACGTTTTTTATAAGCCTTATGGTAACGGCAACACAAAAATTAGAAGAGACATACAAAAAATAAATAAAGGGAAATCAAAATACACATTTAGAGAGAATGACTGAATCGTAAAGGAAGACAGTAAGACCAGAAAAAAAGGAAGAAAGGATCCACAAAACAGTCAGGAAAAAAATAAATAAATAAAAATGGTAGTAATGAGTCCCTATATATAAATAATAACTCTAAATGTGAATGGAGTAAATGCCCCAATTAAAAGACGCAGAGTAAATTAATGGATTATAAAACAGGAACCAACAACATGCTGCCTTACAAAAAACTCAAAACTCTCTTAACTGATAAAGACACACTCCAGCTGAAAGCGTAGAAATGGAAAAAGGTATTTTAAGCAAAGGGAAAACCAAAAGAGAACAGGAGTAGCTATACTTAAAACAGATAAAATAGATTTCAAGCCAAGGAAAGTAAAAAAAAAA
>NW_007737886.1:23893-26065 GCF_000696425.1 Galeopterus variegatus | reverse complement strand
AATTTCAGCAAAGGACAGATCATCCAGACAGAAAATTAACCAGGAAACATCAGCATTAAGCTGTACTATAGGCCACTTAATCAAACAGACATTTAAAGACCATTTTATCCAACAGCTGGAAAATACACATTCTTCTCAGAAGCACATGAAACATTATCTAGAATAGACCATAGGTTAGGACACTGATAAGTATTGAATTGTGTCCTCCAAGTTTCATGTATTAGAAAGTTGATTCCCCAATGGGACTATTAGGAGGGTGGGGCATCCTATTTATGGGGCTTTGCAGAGTTGATTTGGATTGTGAGGACTATGCCTAGTGAATGGATTCATCCATTCACTAAGTAATAAGTTGATAGATTAATGTTGATCATGGGCATGGTTCTGATGGCTTTAAAAGGAGCCGGCTGAGAATGTTAGCTCTCTCTGCTCTGCCATATTCTGCCATGTGAGACCCCTGTGTTGCTGTAAAGCCACCACCAAAGTCCCTCACCATATGTGTTCCCTGGACTTTGGACTTCCCAGCCTCCAAAACTGTAAGCAGCAAATTTTGTTTTCCTACAAATTACCCACTTCAAGGTATTTTGTTATAAGCAACAGAAATAGACTAATTCAGACACAAAACAAGTCTCAACAAATTTTAAAAAACTGATATATCAACTACCTTATCTAACCATAATGTAATAAAATGAGAAATCAATAACAAAAGGGACACTAGAAACTGTACAAATACATGGAAACTAAACAATATACCCCTAAGCAACAAATGAGTCAAAGAAGAAATCAGGAAGAAAATTTTAAAAATTCCTTGAGGCAAATGAAAATGAAAACACAATGTACCAGAATCTGTGGGATACAGTGAAAGCAGACATAAGAGGAAAACTTATAGTGATTTGCCTACATCAAAAAAGAAGACTCTAAACAAACAACCTAACATTACGACTTAAGGAGCTGGAAAAACAGGAACATACCAAACCCCAAGTCAGTAGGAAGAGAGAAATAACAAAGATCAGAGCAGAAATAAATGAATAAGTGAATAAAAAAAAAAAACAATTCAAAAGATTGATAAAGAGTTGGTTCTTCAAAAAGATAAACAAAATCAATAAAACTTTAGCTAGATGAACAAAGAAAAAAAGAGAGAAGACTCAAATAAAATTAGAAATGAAAAGGGGACATTACAACTGACATCACAGAAATACAAAGGATCATAAGAGATAACTATAAACAACTATATGGGAACAAACTCGAAAATCTAGAAGAAATAGATAAATTCCTGGACCCATACAACTTACCAAACTTGAATCATGAAGAACTAGAAAACCTAAACAGACCAATAATGAGTAATGAGATTGAAGTAGTAATAAAAAGTCTTCCAACAACAAAAACTCCAGGACCAGTTGGCTTCAATGCTGAATTCTACCAAACTTTTGAAAAAGAACTACTACCAATTCTTCTCAAACATTTCCAAAAAATTAAATAGGAGGGAATGAACACAGACGTGAAAATCCTCAACAAAATACTAGCAAAGAGAACACAGCAACACATTAAAAAGATCATACACCATGATCAAGTGGGATTCATCCCAGGAATGCAAGAATAGTTCAACATAGGCAAATCTATAGAAGTTATACATCGCATCAACAGAATAAATGAAAAAAAAATGATATGATCATTTTGATAGATACAGAAAAAGCATTTGATAAAATCCAACACTCCTTCATGATAACAACACTCAATAAAGTAGGCATAGAAGGAATGTACATCAACACAATAAAGGCTATGCATGACAAACCCACAGCTAATATCATACTGAATGGACAGAAATTGGAGACTTTTCTTCTAAGGTCTGGAACAAGACAAGGATTCACACTTTCCCCACTCTGTTCAACATAGTACTAGAAGTTCTAGCCTGTGCAATAGAGCAAGAGAAAACAAGAAAGGGCATTCAGGTTGGAAAAGAGAAAGTTGAACTAACCCTATTTGCAGATGACATGTTCCTATACATAGAAAATCCTAAAGACTCCACCAAAAATTACTAGAACTAATAAATGAATTCAGCAAAGTGGAAGGATACAAAATCAACACAAAAATCAAAAGCCTTCCTATATGCCAACAATGAAGTAGCTGAAGAAGAAATCAAGAAAGTAATCCCATTTGCAGTAACTACCAAAAAAA
>NW_007737886.1:20729-23383 GCF_000696425.1 Galeopterus variegatus | reverse complement strand
AATGAAGTAGCTGAAGAAGAAATCAAGAAAGTAATCCCATTTGCAGTAACTACCAAAAAAAATTAAATAAGTAGGAGTAGATGTAGCCCAGGAGGTGAAAGACGTCTACAATAAAAACTATGCAACACTGGTGAAAAAAAAATTGGATAGGACACAAATAAATGGAAAGATATCCCATGTTTATGGGTTGGAAGAATTAATATCATCAAAATGTCCATACTACTCAAAGCAATCTACACATTCAGTGAAATCCCTATCATAATACCAATACTATTCTTCAGAGAAATAGAAAAAAATGATCTTAAAATTTGTATGGAACCACAAAAGATTCTGTATAGTGAAAACAACCTGAACAAAAAGAACAAAGTTGGAGGCGTCATACTTCTTGACTTCTAAATATAATTATAAAGCTATAGTAACCAAAACAGCATGACATAAAAACAGACAAACTGACCAATGAAATAGAATAGAGAGCCCCAAGTAAACCCACATACTTAAAGCATACTGATTTTTGACAAAGATGCCAAAAAACATACAATGGGGAAAGGACAGCCTCTTTAAGAAATGGTGCTAGGAAAACTGGATATCCACATTCAGAAGACTGAAACTAGACCCCTATCTCTCAACATACACAAAAATCAACTCAAAATGGATTAAAGATGTAAATTTAAGGACCAAAATGATGAAACCACTGGAAGAAAACATAGGGAAAACACTACATGAAACAGAAGTAGACAGTGCTTTTCTGAGGGAGACTACAAAGGCACAGACAACTGAAGCAAAAATACACAAATGGCACTACACCAAACTAAAAAGCTTCTGCACAGCAAGGGGCACTGTCAACAAAGTGAAGGGACAACTTACAGAATGGGAGAAAGTGTTTGCCAACTACGCTTCAGACAAGGGTCTAATATGCAGAATATATAAGGAACTCAAACAACTCAAGAGAAAAAACCCACATAACCCAATTAAAAAAATGAACAAAGATCTGAACAGATATTTCTCAAAAAAAGAGATACAAATGGCCAATACGCACATGAAAAATGCTCAAAATCACTAATAATCAGAGAAATGCAAATCACAACCACGAAGAGATATCATCTCACTATAGTAGAATCACTATTATCAACAAGACAAAAAGTAACAAATACTGGTGAGGATTCAGAAGGGGACCCTCCTGCATTGTTGGTGGGAATGTAGATTGGCACAGCCATTGTGGAATACAGTATAGAGTTTCCTTAGGGAACTAAAAGTACATCTACCTCATGGGCCAGCAATTCCACTACTGGGTATATACCTGAAGGGAACAAAATCAATATATCAAAAAGGCATTGCACACCCATGTTTATCACAGCACTATTCACAATAGCCAAGAGATGGAATCAACCTAAATGTCCATCAGTGGATAAGTGCTTCCAAAAAAAAGTGGTGAATTTACACAATGGAATACTACTCAGCTATTAAAGAAATGATATGCTAATCATTTGCAGCAACATGGATGGAAATGGAAACCAAAATGTTAAGTCAGACACAAGAAGACAAATGCCACATAAAATGGTTCTCAGAGAAGTAGATAGTAGAATAATGGTTACCAGAGATGAGGAGTGGAGGGTGGTGAGAGGAGAAAAAATGGTGGAATAATGAGTACAAAACTATGCTACCTATTCTAAGTGAATCATTGTGCAGTATATTCATGTATTGAGACAACATACTGTACCCCACAAATGCATACAAGCAAATGTTAAATTATTTTAAAGTAAAAAAAGAATTTAAAAAGAAGACTTAAGGGCTAAAAAAAATATAGTAATTATATTTAATTTGTCTACTTGTCTTATTTATTCATCCGCTTACATATTTGTTGTCTGTCTCATTTCCGAAATAATATGTCTTATGAAATTTAGGTCTGATTAGACTATATTTCCATTGGCTTAAGTGCTCAAAATTATTTGAAGACATAAACATATTTATCTTTTATATATTTATTATATATATTTCTTCTTTATTTTATATATACATATATATATGTAAAAACCAGGGCAGAGAGAAGGAAGAAGAAAACAGAAAACGTGAGCTAGTTTTACACTTGATTATAACTCTGTTCCAGGCCTGAGATGACTGAATAACCACTGAATCAGACTACATTTTTCTGAAAGTGACTCATAGAACTACCCAACTCAGAAGAACAGGAATTCAGAATAGCAAACTAAATTAAGGCAAAGAAAAATGAAATTACATTTTCATACCAGAGTTTATGACTGAAAAAAATTGATACATGGAATATGATTTTAAATAGTTTGGTCAAGTGTCTTATCTCAGGAATATATTCAGTATCTTGAAAACCTGAAGTTTACAAACTTAGGCTAAAATACAATGATTTTAGGATAAGATATGTAGATTAAAAAAAATCTGTATACTGATTCAACGGAAAGTTTACAAACTTAGGCTAAAATACAATGATTTTAGGATAAGATATGTAGATTAAAAAAAAATCTGTATACTGATTCAACGGATAGTACAAGGTTTTCCCATTACTTGATGTTAACGGATCAAAGGCAAAAAAAAAAAAAAAATCAGAAATATGTTGTTATTGGATAGGTTCAGAAATTATATACTACTTTCATAGTAAAGGATAAATGAATAAATATGTTCTAAGC
>NW_007737886.1:19528-20395 GCF_000696425.1 Galeopterus variegatus | reverse complement strand
AATCTGTATACTGATTCAACGGATAGTACAAGGTTTTCCCATTACTTGATGTTAACGGATCAAAGGCAAAAAAAAAAAAAAAATCAGAAATATGTTGTTATTGGATAGGTTCAGAAATTATATACTACTTTCATAGTAAAGGATAAATGAATAAATATGTTCTAAGCCCAAACAGAGAAAAATATAATTAAGAATCCATTAGTTACTTTATTAGTCTGTTTATGTTGCTTGTAACAAAAGAGCTGAAACTGGGTGATCTATAAAGAAAAACGACATTTATTCCTTACAGTTTCTCATGCTAGGAAGTCCAAAGTCCATCTGGTGGTGGCAGCAGTGACCCAGGGGTCTCACATTGGAAGGTGGTGGAAGCAGAGAGAGTAGAGGGAGCTAAAGGCAGACTCTTCTCCTCTTTTAAAGCCCTCAGAACCATGCCCCTGACCCTGACCACCATTTTTAATCCATTCACTGCTGCACAGTCCTACAATCCAATTTCCTCTTCAAAGCTCCACCTTTCAATTACCATAACAGGATTTCCCACCCTCTTAACAGTCACAGTGGTGCTAAGTTTCTAATACATAAAACTTGGGGAACACAATTCAAGCTACAGGGAGTTTTGGAGGGACATAATTCAATTCACTACAGTCACTATCTCCCAACTTAAAACATTCAACGACTGACTGTAACTGTATGATGGATGTAGGAACTATCTTTGTGATATCAGTACCTGTTTTGATTTGAAGATCCAAAGTTCTCTGATGGTGTCAGCACACTCTTCTGTCTTTCCTAGTGACCCAAAATTGTGAGTTAAGATTTACTGCTTCATAAATGTAAAGTATAAGTAAAAATAAGAACCTGAATTTGGAGCCC
>NW_007737886.1:833-18441 GCF_000696425.1 Galeopterus variegatus | reverse complement strand
GTACTGGACCGGGACCGGCAACGGGATTGCAACCCTCGGTGTTGGCCCGCACCTTGCTCAGCCAGTAAGCGGCCGGTCTGTATGTGGGATCCGAACCCGCCGCGCTCCCAAGCAGTGCACTGTAGCAGTGCGCCACCGGGCCGGCCCTATTAAATTATTATTTTAACTTAATGAGTTTAATCCTGAATCGAGGTACTTAATCATGCTGCATGATATTCATTATAACTTACCTTAATTTATAGCATAGATTAATAAAAATGTCACAGTTAAAAATATCTCTCAGTGATGCATTTGTAAAATGATTTTGCATTTTGTTGTGGTTTCTCATTTACTCACCAATATCTTGAAGACAAAATTAAAAACTTTAGCTCAAAAAATGATACTTCTAATTTGGAATATAGAGTTAATTCAGTGTTGAGTTCTGTTTGTGCCTATAAGCATTTTTCTGGTTCTACTCTGCCACTGAATATAAAATCACTTTTTAACATCCCAAGCTAATGTTCATCAAGTGTATGATTGAAAGTATATAGGGGATTGGATTTCCCTATTTGTTGGAGGACTTTTTTTTCACATTTGGACTTTGCAAACACCTTACCAAAGCAAGACCACCTCTACCATTGCAACCATGAGTCCTAGAGTAGAAGTTTCAAATTTTTAAAAATAATGATTTTCCCTAGGTTTTTCTCTTTTATAGACACAATATTTACATGGTCTCTTGTATAGGGATCCAAGAGACAGACAGCAAAATCTCATAATCTTCTTAAGATGAAGACTGGGAACTGTCACAACATTACTTCTTCCACACTTTATAGTCAAGTCAAGTCACAGGACAGGCTACCTTCAGCTCTAGAAGTGTGGAGTACCATGTGCACAAGAGAAGAGTATGAATTGATGGAGACCCTCTTTTTATTCTATTAATCACAGTCTATTTTGCATTAGACTTTAATAAATCAAGCATAGATTGATAATTTGGGGAATAATGAAATACTTGATTCACCAGCCCTGTTTCTTGATCTATCAAGTTGCCTTATTTGGTTTAGAATAAACTTCAGTGATTGAGATGAATGACTGAAAAAGTAATAAGTAAATAAATAATAAAATAAATTTTTCTCAGGCTTTAATAAATGGTCATATGTAACAATCAAAAAAACTAAAGTAGCAAAGGATAATTTTATATAAATTATATTAAGAAAAAATTAACAAGATTTTTTTAAGTGTTTTAGGGCAGGCATTTTTTTTTTCAATAGAAAAACAAATCACAATAGAGATTTTGAAAAAAAAAAGAAAAGACCTCAAGAGGGGAAAGAAAATAGAACATAGTCTAAGTGATAAAAACAAAAATCATTGCAGAGTGGTAGATACAAATCCCAAACATATTTGTCATTACTTTAAATGTAAATGGACTAAAAACTCCCATTATAAAACTAAGATTTTCAGACTGGTTTAAAAGTAACATGTGCTGCTTACAAGATGCATCTTAAACATAGAGAATGGTTGAAAATAAATAATAGTGAAATACATTTTATAAAATCATTATTTGTAAAACAGCTGATAAAGTAGACACAGCACTACTAAACAAAAAGAGAGAGATCACTTGATGGCAAAAGAATCAATAAATGAGGGAATATTATATATTTTAAAATTTGTATGTACCTGATAACAAAATATGCAAACAAAAAAAATCAGTAAAACTTGCCTTTGTTCATTTGGACTGCTGTAACAAAATACTGTATAGCTTATAAACAACTGAAATTTATTTCTCACAGTTCTGGAGGCTGAGAAGGGAGAAGTCTAAGACTAAGACTGGTGTCTAGTGAGGGCCTGCTTTCTGGCTCATAGATGGTGCTTTTTCATTATGTTCTCACATGGCAAAAGGGTTCTATTTCAGGCCTCTTTAATGAGGGCACTTGATCCCACCATAAAGGCTCTACATGAATGACTTAATCACCTCCCAATGGCTCCACTTCCTAATATCCTCACATTGGGGGGTTAGGATTTCAACATATGAATTTTGGGAGAACACAGATCTTCAGACCATAGCAAGACTAAAATAGAAAAATTTCAAAAATCATACCTGGAAACAATAGAACAAACAGGAAAAAAAATAGCAAAGTTATAGAAGTTCTAAACACAATTAACAAACTCTATCTGCTTGACATACATAAAGCACCACAAATGACAATAACAAAATACACATTCTTTTCATGTTCACATGATCACATAATGGATAATAAGGCTCAACAAATTTGTAGCTTCAAGAAAAAGTAATTTATAGAATGGTCTATAGCAATCAATAAATTAAGCCAGAAGTTAATAAAATGATGAGTAAACAATAACTAAATTCCTGAAAAGTAAACACTACACTTGTAAATAACTCAAAAATGAAAGAAGAAGGCCCAATGGGAATTATAAAATGCTCTGCATTAAGTAATTTAAAAATATTTCAAAATTGCAGAAAGGAGAGAGGAAAATTTGTAGTCCGAATGCATAAGATAGAGTAGAATGGCTTTAAAAAGGATCTATATGTCCTTCTCAACAAGTTAGAAAACAAAAAATTGGAAATTGTATCCACCTAACCTTGAGAAAAGAAATAATAAAATAGAAAACAAACATATAAGTAAAAGTCAACATAGCCCATTTTGACCCCTCAAAAAGACTAAATTCATTGATAAATATTTAGGAGAATGGTCAGAAAAACGTGAGAAAGTAAGAAAAATTTACATGAAATGTGAAAAGGAAATATTTCCAAATATAGAAAATATATCCTAAATATAATAATGTTTAGGAAACAAAATTTTCCAATAATTTGAAAATTTATATGAAATGTACACATTTCTAGAAATACATAACTCTTAAAAACTGAAAGAAGAAGAAATAGAAAATCTGAATTTTTAATACTGATTTTTAGAAAAAAATCTGTAATTAAAAGTCTTCCCCCAAAGAAATCTCCGGCCCAGATGTCTTCCTCTTACTGATTTCTCCCAAACATTTAATGTAGATTTTAAATATTCTCTTTTGGAAGAAAGGGGAAAAAATGTTGAGGGTTTTATGAGACCAGGAAAACTTTGTTTTCCAAACCTGACAAGCACCTCAAAAGAAAGAAAAGTAGCCTCTGAGAAGCCAGGAGCTGGCCTGAAGCTGGCCTTGCAAGTTCAATAAGGCGTTGGTGTTGCTAAGAACTTGAATGGCACTTGCAGCTCTGCCATGGTGCTCTTTATAAACGATTTAGTGTCAGTTTCAGAAAGGCCCCTTTGTAAATTCAGTGGATCAAAACAAACAAACAAAAGACCGCTCCCTATTCATGTGCAAAGTTAGAGAAAACAGTGATGCTGTCCAAACTACAAAAATGACCAAATATTACCATAATTGGCTAATATAAGTTGCTGCTGCTTCTTTATCAGTGGCATGGTTAACCTCACTTTGTTCTTCTCATCTTCTAAATAAAAAATATTAAAATGCCCATCATAGCATTATCTCCACTTCCTGATTGAATCCAACCTAGGACAAAGCCCCAAGTCCTTAAACCCTCAGAAAAATCCCCTAAAGCAAGACATATTTTTATAAGTATTGAAAGACCCTCTCATTGAGAAGCCACTTGATTTCTGTTGTGTGCATTCACCCTCATTGCAACAAACTGATAAACCGAACTTAATTCAAACACAGGTTCATTCCTCTTTTTTTTTTTTTTGAGAACATTGACACATCATAAATATTCGAGCTTAGTATTTGAATGCACTTGTAAAGCAGTATGAGTGTATGTGAGATGAGATTGGAGAGTTGGAGGAAGGAGAATGTCAGCAATTGGGAGTCCCTGAAGGACTTTAAGGAGGGTGGCATGATGATTTCCCTTGATTTTTTATAATTTTATAAAATTAGAAAATCTCAGTGCCTTGGGTTGAATGTCCCCCCAAAACTCAATTCCCCCTTTAACTGTTGAGGGTGGGAAATACTATGGTAATTGAAAGGTGGGACCTTGAAGAGATGATTAGATTGTAGGACCATGGCTAGTGAATGAATTAATAATGGTCACGGGCGTGGTTCTGAGGGCTTTAAAAGGAGAGTGAATGAGGAGGTTGCTCTCACCCTCTCTGCTCTGCCATTTTCTGCTGTGTGAGACCCTGGCATTGCTGTAGAGCCAACATCAAAGAAGATTCACCAGATGTGTTCCTGAACTTTGGACTTCCTAATCTCTGAAACTGTAAGCAATAAATTTCATTTTCTTTATAAATCACCCAATTCCGAGTATTTTGCTATAAGCAACATAATAGGGCTAATACACTTAGTACAGTGCCACTTTTACATTGAACTAGTTCCAGAATGAAGAAAAGTTCATTTCTTACTGATTGGATTTCACTCTACATTTAATTTTTGTCTATTAGAATTATTGTTAAGACTTACTGGAATGATTAAATGGCTAGGTTATTTGGGTTAACCGATTTTATAACTAGCTACTTCTTGGACATCTTATCAGCAATTTTATTCATCCCAAATTAGCTCTGTCATTGAAAACTATTTGATTCACAGAGGAGTAATTCTGACTCAAATCTAATGTGAAACATCTGTGTGTATGTGTGTGTGCGTGTGTGTGTGTGTTTCCCCCCCTGTGGTCACAAGATATAAGCCACTTCTCTAATCTAATTTCTTCTTAGTCTTCCCTGTAGTGCTCTTTCCCTGGTTTTAAAATATGTCAATTATGTTCCTCCCCCAGAGCTTTGCTTTTGCAGTTACCTCTACTCCAAACACTCTCACGGTAGATATTCTTGTATCATTCTCCCAGATTCCATTCAGGTTTCTGCTCAACTGTGTGTCTTTCTGAGATATCTTTTTCTGATCACTTGACCTACAATGCCACCAACTCTGTGGCCCAATACCATGCATGACCTTCTTTATAGCACGTATCAGCTTCTATCCTAGCACATTAGAAAAGCTTAATAAACATAGGATGATAAGTGAATGAACTAAAGAGAAAAAGTTGAAAATGTGTGTCATAGACAAAAGTTGGTGTTATTCAGTTTCTCTTTTCCTCTGTTAATTCTGAATACTCTGAAAAAAGATTTTCTAAGTTTGAGCTAAGTGGAATAAAAACAAAATAAATTACTTACACATGAAATCAGCTTTTTAAATATTCCCCCCACATTTTTTTTCCATACTGAGTGTGTTACATGGCTGTTAATTAATAGGTATGCCCTAATCTGAGAACAAAATATTTTAAGAACAGACTTCAATGAAATATTTTCCCTTATCAAATTTTAAAGCTTTACTGGTATCTGGAGGCAGAGGAGCTATTAGAATGCAGGTTCATTTCATCATGGTAAATGATCTTGAACATTCATTATAGTTTCTATTTACAGAAACTTTATCTCCTTTATAAATTAATGAACAAAATAGCAACTTGCCATCTTATACTATATCACAAGATAAATTGAAGGTGATGTGCTGTTTTCACCTTCCTGATGAAACTCAAATATGATAGATGAAATGTCAGAACATTATAATAAATGCAAAGGCTAATAGCCTATTAATGCTACTTGATAAGTAATGTACCAAAATAAAGAAAGATTATTTCTGCACTGCATCTACTTTTAAGCTTTCTTCAGAACTCTTGCTAGTTAAAAAACAGTAGACTTCATCGTTTATAATCCATAGTGTATGTAATATAGCAAACGAATGCACAAGAGTTGGAGGTGGGGAAGTAAAACTATGTAAACCATCTAGTATTCTATACTAATTTTTAAAGAATAAACTATATGCCACATATACACATGTCTGTATGTTATAGATGTGTGATTCTGTTATAATTATTCATATATATTATATAAGGCTATATAATATGTAGTTTATGTTGTATGTACAGGGAGAAGAGTTTGCTTTAAGTATTGCTTTGAGAAATTTAATGGAAGAACTATTTTTTAAAACCTCATCTACTATCACATTTTTTATTATCTATAAATGATCAAATATTTATACATAAGGTACTGCCCTTGCTTTTCTCTGTAGTAAAATGCTCACTCTAATTTACAATGTTAATTATAATTATACTTTAAAGAACACTTCTATTTCATATCACTGTCCCATGTGTTCCATCAGCATACACCTAGAATATCTATTGTAACATGGAATGTCTTAAATATTACAGAATGTGCATTTGGACATGTGCATTGACATGAGCCTGTAATATATAATACAGTACATATAATCTGATATTTAAAATTAAAGAGTTGGGAATATTTTATGTTCAGCTTAAATTTCAAAATAGAAAATTACGTTAGTCTGAGAAATCATTTTGTCCTAGATATTAAGGAAATGCTGAAAGAATGATGAAGCAGTACATATAATCTGATATTTAAAATTAAAGAGTTGGGAATATTTTATGTTCAGCTTAAATTTCAAAATAGAAAAATACGTTAGTCTGAGAAATCATTTTGTCCTAGATATTAAGGAAATGCTGAAAGAATGATGAAGATAGTTTTAATTTAAATGGTTTTAGCTGCTAATTCCATTGAATACAGTGAGAATTTACGTTTATTAATCTGTCCTACAGATTATGGCAGATCTAGTAGTATATAAATTCAACATATAATATTCCAAATAATAATCACCATTTTCTGGTGTGTATGTATTTTATGAGTGACTTTCCTCTTTCTAATCCAAAAACGATTGAATCAGAATTTCCATTATGAAGTGATTTCAGAAATTAAAGTTATGTTTATTTAATTTGTCATTTACTTTAAACTGCTGTGTTTTTTAGATCTTACCTCTTACAATTATAGCAGTTGTGTTTTCTTGTGCTGCAAAAATCTTTTCTTTCACCTTTTGATGGACTATTGGCTGAATTTTCATGATAGTTGAGGACACATTCAAATTTCTATTATGTTAAAGGTTTTGGAATTCTTATAGATTTTTATACTCATTCTGGAGTCCTATAGACAAATATTTTTTATTGTTTTGGAGGCAATAAATGATTTTTGAGGTTAAACTTTTAAAATCCACACACAAATGTGGTTAGCCATCCGATTGGCGAAATAAGAGAAATTTTAAAGTCTTGAATTACCAAAACTCTAACCCAGGTGACCTATTTTTAATCTCAAAGAAGTACAATTAGAATGTGATCATAATGTAACATGGGGAAATTTAATTTATTGTATTAAATACTGATTTAAAAATTAATAATGCAAAGAAGCAGTACTAAGTATAAAAAAAAAAAGGAAAGGTGTCCTATTTATTTGCAGCAACATGAATGGAGCTGGAAACCATCATGTTAAGTGAAGTAAGTTAGGTACAGAAAGACAAATACTGAATGATGTCACTTATATATGGAATCTAACAAACAAAGAAACAAAACAAGTGGTTCCCACAGAAGTAGAGAATAGAGTAATGGTTACCAGAGGCCGAGGGGTTGGGGCGAGGGGATGGAGAAAGGAAAAGTGGTGGACTAATGGGTACAAAACTATGCTGTGTACCCTAAGTGAATCACTGTGCAGTATATGCATGTATTGAAGCAACACACTGTATCCCACAAATATGTACAAATAAATGTTAACATATATTTTTTTTAAAAAGATGGGGAAATAATGTGTGATTGAAAGAGATTGTCAGGGTGAATCATAGAAAATTGAAGGCTCAAAAGTCAGAAGTGAACAATTTATTCAGCAAATTCCATGATAGACTGACACTGTATTCTCAGGAAAAGAGTAATACTACTTTAACAAGACTATAATTGCCTGGGTGGAGTCATTCTCCAAAGTAGTTATTTCTTTCTGCTTTAGATTAAAGTTTTGTCAATATCTTTCTAATTATTAATTTGGTTTTCCATAGAAAGTGAGAGATGTTAATAAGAGTTGCCAATTTGGATAATATAAACACTGAAAATGTATATTTTCAATTTTAAATAAATAAAATACCAATTATAGTTACGTATTTTAGTCAGTTTCTCCCAAAGTATAATCAGCTCTAGAATATAGACATACTAGTGTCCAGACTACAGAATATGATACATTTACAAAGGCAGCGTCATATTTAGGGTGAACCTTGTGGTTCTCTTCTCAAGATACCAAACTTACCACTGTGCCTTTCCAAACTTTAAGGAGGTGGCCTAGATCCAGGGCTGGTTCATTGAATTTGATCTCAGTATTTAAGAAACTTCAAGATGAGGAGAGAAATGGACTTATAGTTAAGTGTCTGTATTATGTGCTAACAGATCACTTGAAAATAGTGAACATTTGGAGTAACCTTGGTGGTTAGAAAAAAATAAATAAAATTTCACAGAGCAGCACAAATTGTCACCCCTCAATGCAAATCAAACACTTTCTATAATGAAGACTCTCACACTCACAGTATAGTTTCTGTGAATTGCTTGTGTTGATGGTGTACAGCATGTCATTTACATTCCATGATAAATAATAAAACATCTGGAGTGGCATAGCACTTCCATTATGCTCTCTATTATAGTCTGAGACCATGGTGAAATTGAATTTCAAATTTAAATCTACCCTGGACTATTGCAATATTATAACTGAACTTGAATTATTTAAACTTTCTTCATGGCACTTTTAAAGACTACAGACCAGAGTTTAATCATTAGTAATTAGATAATATACCTGAGTAAAAGAAACAAGTTAAAATGGATGAAAAATTATAATATTCTGTTTTGATAAAGAGCTGGTAGATTGGTCTATTCAATATTCTTTCAAAGTATCATTAAAATTGGTTTAAACATTATATTGAATACCACATTGAATTTCATTCTTCCATGCATAAAAAGTCATTTTTCCTTCTCATTTTGAGTAATATTTCACTCTTTATCCAATTAGACCAAAGAATTTATATGATTCAAATAAACCAGCTGCATGTATGAGCTGTGGTATTTCAAGGGGAATATGTCCTCCGTGATTTATCAGGAAACCTTGTTAAGTTGTAAGCATGATTCACAGGTTACTGTGCTTAAAACAAAGCAAGGCATATGAGAAGAACAAAGTAGAAAGGCTGAATTCTGGATTTGTATTGGTTTTAGTAACTATCAATGCAATTAATTCTCTGACCCACTTTAATTATGAAATCTTTGTGAAATATGCCACTGCACTGTGATCACTTATATTTAATGACTTTAACACCTAAAATTTAGTACTCATGGATTTTATCTTAATATAAATTATTATTATTATTTAGTAAAACCTTTATTATATACAAAGAATATTTCCAAAAAATTTATATCCTTACTGGATTTTATTTTTCCTGGCAACACAGTAAGGCAGGTGCTGTAATTATCTGCATTTCATCTCTAAGTAAACTGGTTTATGGAGGCTAGGATAACACAGGTAGAAAGACTCAGAGCAGCAACCATACCTCCCCAGCTCCACAATTTTCTTTTCTCTGACTTGAAGTCATTATGCACTATCTAATTACCCATTGCACATGCAGACAATTTTTATCTTAAAACTCAAACTGTAAACTTGATAAGTGATAAGGCCTCATTTTATATTTTCTTTCTTCCCCCCTGTTTATATGGATAGTGCTCATAATTGATTGATTAGTCATTTTGAATATTGTCTTGTGTTAAGTTGTATACCCTCTAAATATTTTGAAGTTCTAACTCCAGTAACTGTAAAGGTAACTCCATATGGAATAGAATTTTTGCAGATGATCAAGTTAAGGTTGACCTTAATCCAACATTATGTATCCTTATAAAAAAGAGAAAATATGGACACAGAAAGATATGCACAAAGTGAGGACACCATATGAGCATAAAGGCAGATATCAGAGTGGTGCATCTCTAAGCCAAGGAATGTTAAAGATTGACGGCATACCATCAACAGCTACCAGAGATGCAAGGAACAGATTCTTCCTCATAGCCCTCAGAAGAAATCAACTGTCAAGGTTGACACCTTGACCTCAGACTTCTAACGTCTAAAACTGTGAGACACTAAATTTATTTTCTTTAAGGCACCCAGTTTATGGTGCATTGTTACGGCAACCCTTGCAAACTAATATAAATATGTTATGTTCTTTTGCTTGATACTAGATGTAAATATGTCTGATAAAAAATATAAATGCAATTCACTGGCATATTTTGTTCAAAATGGCAAATAGCTTTTTGACATGAGTCTAAAAATAAAACAAAAAAAGTATTTAAAAATAAAAATACATGTTTTTAAAATTCAATCACTACTAAATGTAAGATGTAGAAGTCTCATATTAGGAGTAACTTTCTATTTACTTCTTTGATTTTGGAAATGAAACAATTATTCATTTAATGTAAATGTTTTATTTTGTTGAACTATAGTGTATTAGTTCATTTTTATTGTTTATAACAAAATACTTGGAACTGGATAATTTATAAAGAAATGAAACATATCTTACAGTTTTAGAGGCTGGAAAGTTCAAATTTCATGGAACACATCTGGTGAGGGCTTTTTTTCTCTACAGTGATGCAAGGCGTCACATGGCGAGTATGGGATGAATGAGAGAGTTAACCTTCTGACTGGCTGTCCTTTTATGCCATCAGAACCTCACGCATTACTCTATGAATGGGTCAATCCATTTGAAAGTGCACAGTCCTCACAATTTTAATCACCTTTTAGAGGCCCTACCTTACAAATATCATAATTGGCTATCCCATGCTCTTAACACTCTTACAAGTGGGGACCAAGTTTCCAATGCATGTACTTTTGGGGGGCACCTTTAACCCATGGCATATAGTAAAGAATTAGTTGTGTAGAATTCCCTAACTACAAATTTTAGTATTAAATTTGGTCCTTTTCAAGAATCTAATTATCAAGCAGATTTTAAAATATTGACCAAATATATAGACATGGTAGCATATTTTAAGTCACTAAATACAATTTACAGTATGATTTTAGGAAAATTTAAAAAACAGAACAGCAGTTTCACAAGAAAATTGATTTTCATTTTAACATAGGCTAATTTTTATTTTAGACTTGAAACAATATTTGTTTTCATTCCTAAATTAAAGTTTGAAATATCCAGGCTGCTTTCCAACAATGAGCTTTAAGGAAAAGATAGGATTTTACCCTGGTCTTGAGTTTCCTTAAAGAAAATTCTTGTTGCCTTTTATTTCCTATGTGATATTACTACCAGTTATGATCAGCTCTCTGAGGATCAATAAATTGAAAACTCTTTCAAGACTTTTTTGAGAATAGGATTGAACAGAGTTCAACTACAATATGAAAAGTACTTGGCAAAAGTAAGTAATGAAATATTTAATTCAAGCATCTTTATATTGTTGACATAATTGTCTAACTTTGTAAGAATAGTGATGTCAGCTACAATTAACTCTAATAGGACAATTTGAATTTTTCATACTCTTTTATCATTAAACCAGTTGTACTATAGAGAATCAAACTTATTTTAATTACAGATGACTTTCCATGTAAAATGCTGAACTCACATCCAATTTGTTTTAATGTCTTGGAAATATTTATGATAACACTGATAATAATTAATCAAGTCAAAGCTTTTATTTCTGACCCCAGCATATATTTTCAAATTTAATCAAGGACAGCAATAATAATTCCTTCACCTCTGATCCAAAGCTTTTCAATTTTCAGCTTTTAAGACCTTATTTTTAAAAAAATTGATGGAAAAGTGTTTTAAATATCTTCCAATTCATTTGGACTTTTTATTTTAATGAACACTCTAGTAAGTCAGTTTAACAGGCAGAATAATTTTTTGTATGTGTAATTCAATTTATTTTGTGACCACAAAAATGGATTGTACAGAAATTATATTAGAGTATTAATATTTTTAACTGAATATTGCTTAGCGTGCTTTCAACAAATATGCAAATTATATCAGATGTTCCTTTTATCCATTTGATAATTCCACTTTCTCAATTGATACACATATTTAATAGTATTTCACACCTAATTATATCATAAAAATTTATCTTTATGTTTATGTCCAATATATTTTGTAGATGTACATAGCACATTTCCACATATATTAGATTAAAAAATCAACTGTTTTCTCATTTCTTTGTCTTTAAACCAGTTATAGAGGTCAATGATAAACTTATAAATGTCAGGAATATATGGAGAAATTACACACAATCCAGTTTACGAAAGCAGCCGTTTAAAGCATTACATGTTTTGTCTACGTCTATGTCTTCTCATTGCATCTCCATCTCTCCCCCAATTTTTCATTCAAAACATTAATTTAATTTGGAATAGTATATAAGGGATTTCTATCTACACTAAAGTCAGGAGATGTAATATTTACCATAGACTAAGGTTTGCTTATTTTGCCAAGTTGGAAAAATTCTTTTACCTATCTAAACATCAGTTTCCTTGTTATTTAAAATAAACAGTCTTGACTATATACTAATTAAAATAACTTCTACTTATAATATTTGATAATTCTATTTTTGTGCAGTAAACAAATGTATTCCATTAGAATTCAAGAAATCAAGTCAAAATATTTAAGCTGGACTTTAATAATCGAATAAATTTGATAAAATATGACAAATTTTTAGTCAATATAGGCTAAGTTATGTGAGAGTAAAAATAACTCCATAATCTCAGTGGCTGGACAAACACATAGTTCCTATTCACATAAAATTTGACACGAGTCCAAGTGATTATCTAGGGCCACTATACTCTGTGATCTTAGTTACTTTGATCTTCAACTTGTTAATTAAATGAGCAGGAGGCCATTGGCTTGAGGCTGTTTCTCTACTTTGAGTTCCTATGTAACAAACTGCAACCTAACTTAGTACATAAACAAACTGAAACATAATTTAGAAGTCTAATTTTTGTAACACATAGCTAGATCTCAGTCAATCACACACAGCCAACCTTCAGCCAATCACGGCTGCCAACTGATCAGACCATTTCCATGTTCTGCCTAGAAATACTCACTGACCATGGTGGGAATAGCAGCTTCTGAACCTGTTCTGCTGCTGAGTGCTGCCTGATTCATAAATTTTTTTTTTTCTCAAAAAACTGTTAAATTTAATTTCATGAAAGTCTTTCTTTTAACAAACTCCAAAATCTCAACATGAGGCACTTTCTCTTGCACCACAGTACAATAATAGAGCATTGTAAGGATTCACACCAGCAATTAAATTTCTTGATCAGAAGTAGCCATGTGCCTTATGCTCATCAACTAGGGGTGAGTTATAGTGCCCCAATGAAATCACAAAGTTTGAAGAGGTGTGCTTCAAAATAGAGGCTTTGTTTGAACAAGTGAAGACTACACAACAAATTATATTATTATTTTGTTAAATTCAATTAAATTTGGCCTAAAGCTGCCACTGCACATAGTAAGCTGCAACCTAACTTACTATGTAAACAAATTGCAACCTAACTTGAGTACATTCTTATAACAAATAGCCATTGAGCTTCAGCCATTCACAGGTTGCCAAATACTGATCAGACCATGTCCATATAAGGCAAATGCCTTATTACACCATGACCAAACAAATCAAATGCTAAGCTGTAACCAATCAAGCTGTTTCGGCATGTAACTTATCTTTCCTGTTTATAAATACTGCCTGCCCCACCTTACTGTGAAGCTCTTTGAATCTATGCTGGTTCTAAGTGGTGCTCAATTCATGAAGTGCTCTGTGCTCAAATAAACTGTTCTAAATCGAATTTGTCTAAAGTTTTTCTTTTAACAATTTCAACTTCACAGGTGAAGGAAAGTGAAATCAGAAAAACTAGTAATTTGTTTCAGTTTGGACAGTGTCTTAATGAAAGAGAATTTTGAAAGATACCTATTTTTAAGCCTCAATTTTCCCCATGGTCTGCTTACTTTAAGGGTCAGTCATCAAATACATATTATGTAATCATTAAAAATTAGAAGAAAGAAGTATTTCCTTATCTTAAGTATTTCAAAGTTATTTTGTAGGGTATCATCTAGTATGTAGAGAGAGAGAACCTTGCTGTCCAGACAACCTCAGGAACCTGAAAATCCTCCACCAACATACCAGATCCAAATTTGACCAGAGGACTGGATTCAGAATTGACCAATCAGCTCCTGACTTTATCAGTCAATCGCCCCCTGCCTGTTCCAGCCAATCAATGTTGCCTCATTATAATATCTGGCCTGACTTGGAACTAGCCAATCCCCTATTTTCCTGTCATATGGCCTGATTTGGAGATAGCCAGTCAGGATCACCTGTTACCTCTATAAAGCCTGTCCAGCCACTGGTAGTGGGAGAAAGATTTGAGAGCTGTACCTCCTGTCTGTATGCCAGTGAACTTCACAAATAAAGCCTTTCTTCTTCCAAAAGCCAGTGCCATAGTGTTGGGTTTAGTTATCACTGGGCAGCAAGCCTTTGCTCAATAACAATTACACAGTTACAGAAATTGACCCCAGCACGATTGAAGATGGAGTGTTTACATTTAAGATGCTATTCAGAGAAGATATCTGTAACAACTAATTATATCAATCTGTAAATATAATTTACAGCATAAAGTGCTAGATTTGGTTTATCTCTAATTTGTTTACCTATAATTTTAAATATAAATTGGCAGTTTAAGTTTTGAGATTCCCAAATATTTGTACTGTCAACCAAATTAAAATAACCAGCTGGTTAAGGATACACAAAGAAAATTTATTTGAGAACTTGGTAAATGATTCTAGAATTGGGCAGAACTCAGAACTAAAATGGTTCAAAATGCTCCACCCCACCACATATGGAGGTCATATTTATAGCCAGGGAAAAGGAGGTGACTTACAGAATAAATCTGATTGGCTGAAGTTTGCATTTGCCTAATATGGTCATGTTTTGTCAGTATTCAGCCTCTGGTTGGCTGGAGGGTCAGTTGCTATGATTGGCTTAGACTCAGTTACTTGGTTACAAGTATATAAGCTTCAATTAAGTTACAGTCTACATACACTTCAAGTTAAGTTACATTTCACTATGTAGGAGAAACCTTTAGGTCAAATTCAAAACATGTATGGAGGCAGCTATAGGCCAAACTTGTTTCTGTGTATTCCAGTTAAAACATGCCTGAAGTTCAAACTGAGGTTGTCTCTTGCTTCCATTTCACCTGCCTTAACCAGACCAATGCTATTTTCTTTATCAGTGAACATATAAATATGGAAGAAATGCCAATTCTTAACTAGTGTCATGAATATATTTCAGAATGTAGACTGACATCCCCTCTTTTTTAAGTTATTCACTACAAAATATCAGCAGATCAGCAACTTACCCTGAGAATAGTGCAGGGAGTATAGAAAAACTGACACTTCCTGGTGACAGCCTAGAGTTATTTATGTCTGAGCCTAATACAACTGCTTCATATTTGATGTTATAGATGGTAGTTACAGTGATGGCTGCTGTATTTCTCAACACCATGATAAACAAGGGAAGAACAGAAGTTTAAAAATCATTGATGTGTGCTTTTAAGCACGTTTACTGTGTAATTTGCATAAAGAATTTCAGACAATTAAACTAAACTTCAAAATAAATTTCAACCTAGAATCCAATCCAATTACAGGGGAAAATTTTAAATAAATGTAAAATAAACACATTACCAGAATACGAGTTTTCCTGAAAGCAATGCACTTTTAAAACTTGGTTACTCTCTAATCTGAGTGAATGTGGACAAAAATTAAACATTTCTACATGGTCATTTATGTGCCAATTTGAATAAAGGTACAAGTATGTAAGTGAGAAATTACAATTTTTATTATTAAAGCCTCCCAATTTAATAAGGGTATTAATTTTTAATAAAATTTAAGTAAAAAATAATATAAAAATAGCACAATAAGGACTGGTTATTTTTACTTCACTTTGACAAAACAGTTTTGCTTTATACTCCTTGAACTATCAGACACCACAGCCAATATATAATGCATTATAAGACTATATATATATAATTTAGAAATAATTAAATTTTTAATTAAAAAATCCTGGGTCATAAATTTAAAATGAAGCCTAGTTTACACATTTTGTGAGAAGCTTCCTATTTAAAATAAAACTGACCATTTTGATAAATGATCAATTGTCCTAAAGCGGAACACTAGGTTTCATTTTTTTATGTCAACCTGTACACTTCTTTGTAATCTTTACCTTATATTTCAAATGTTGTCACACACAGTGATTTTCCAAAGTTTTGTACCTCCCAGAGACACAAATGGAATATAAACTTTTAGAAATTTATTCTTTTACTTCCATATTTTTAATAGCATGCTTAATCTGTAATTTATTCATTTCTGAATTTTAAGCAATTACAATTAAATTTTTACAATGACATATGAATCTTTTAATTTTCTTACCTGACCCCATTGTTCTTGTTTTCTAGTTCTTTGAGGTGTAATGTTAGGCTGTTTATTTGAAGTCTTTCTAGTCTCTTGATAGAAGCATTTTTGCAATAAACTTTCCTCTTAGTACTGTTTTTACAGTATCCTATAGGGTTTGGTATGATGTGTCATTATTATCATTAGTTTCAAGAAGTTTTCTTACTTTCTGTTTGATTTCTTCTTTGATCCATAGGTCATTTAGGAATGTTGTTTAATTTACATGTATTTGTGTGGTTTCCAATGTTTTGCTTCCTATTGATTACTAGTTTTAATCCATTATGGTCTGCGAAGATGCTTGAAATGATTTAAGTTTTTTAAAATTTGTTGAGACTTGATATATGACCTAATATGCATTCTATCTTGGAGAATACTCCATGTGTTGATGATAAAAGTGTATATTCTCTAGTTGTTGGGTGAAATGCTGTGTATACATCCAAGTCCAATTAGTCCAATGTGTAGTTTAAAACATGCATTTCTCTGTTGATTTGTTGTCTAGATGATCTGTCCAATGCTAACAGGGTGATGTTCAGGTCCCCAGATATTATTGTATTGTTTTATATAATAATGTTTACTTTATATATCTGACTGCATCAATTTTGGTAGAACATATATTTATGATTGCTATATCTACTTCATGGATAGATCCCTTTATCATTATACAATGGCCTTATTTGTCTCTTTTTATAGTTTTTGGCTTAAAGTCTATTTTACCTGATATAAGAATAGCTATTTCTTCTCATTTTCAGTTTCCCTATGTATGGCATATCTTTTGCATCCTTTCACTATTAGCCTGTATGAGACTTTAGAGGTGGGTTTCTTGGAGTCAGCATATAGTTGGGTCTATTTTTTTAATCCACCTGGCCAATCTATGTCTTTTTGAGTAGGGAGTTCAATCCATTTACATTTAGGGTTGTTATTGAAAGGTAATGTCTAACTCCTGTCATTTCATTTCTTTTGTGGGGTTGTTTTAACTATCTTTTATTCCTTTCTTTCCCTGTTGTTGTTTGCTTTCACACAGAGTTTGTTGGTTTTTTGAGGTGATATGGTATAGTTTTTTTTTTTTTTCCTCCTTCACATTTGCCTGTGTTCTCTATTGGTTGTATTTGTTCTTTCTCATGTATTCATGGTGGTGATTATGACTATTGTTTTTTCGATTTTAGGTGCAGGACTCCCTTGAGGATTCCTTATGTTGTCATGTGGTACTGAATTCCCACGTTTCTGTTTGTTTGTCTGGAAAATATACTATTTTTCTTTTATATCTGAAGGATAGCCTTGCTGGCCATGGTATTCTTGGCTGGCAGTGTTTTTCTTTGAGAATATAAATATATTGTCCCATTTTCTT
>NW_007737886.1:0-302 GCF_000696425.1 Galeopterus variegatus | reverse complement strand
ATGGTATTCTTGGCTGGCAGTGTTTTTCTTTGAGAATATAAATATATTGTCCCATTTTCTTCTGGCTTGTAGGTTTTCTGCTGAGAAGTCTGCTGTCAGTCTGATGGGGACTCTCTTATAAAAAACTTGACCTTTTTTTCTTGCTGTCTTTAGGATTCTCTTTGATAAACTAATTCAGTAATGTTGCAGGATACAAAATAAATGTACCAAAATCAGTAGCATTTTTACACTCCAGCAATGAATAACCAGAAAAAGAAATCAAGGAAGCAAGCCCATTTACAATAGTCACCAAAAAAATAAAA
>NW_007737885.1:48081-49014 GCF_000696425.1 Galeopterus variegatus | reverse complement strand
AATTACCTCTATGGAACAGAATTAAATAGCAAGAGAGGTGACTTTTTAAAAATTACAAGTTTTAAAATATACCCTACCCTCAGTGGTATTTAAAAATATGTGCATGTTTTGTCTTGATAAAATTGAAAAGAACAATTTAGGAGATGTTTAAATGTTTGAATTTTATCAACAGCAGAACTTTGTTACAAATATTGAAATCTGCATACAATTAATAACTTAGACTCAAAGTAGCAATCGCACAAATGACTAATTATATAAATATGAATGTTGAATTATTTTATAAAATCAATCTGAAGAAAACTATAAAGAAAAAAATCACACTTTGAAAGGGAAATAATTGTTAGAAAAGGCGTGTCTTTGGTGATATCCAATTTCTCCACGCTATTGTTTAGACTATGTCAGACTATACAAGCAACACTACAAGTTGTTGAATTTTACGTTATACATCACCAAAAACATTCACTCTTCCCCCAAGTTTCCCTGGGGAAGTTTCTGTCAAAATAAAGAGAATTGCATCAGCCCAAAGGAAAGCCAGGATATTAGAGCAAAGAGAAAAAACAAATATAACAAGAGTAAACTGTTGAAGAATCCAGCTTTGGAAAAGCCAAAATTATCATTAGAGATTAAAAGAAAACNAAAAAAAAAACATAAGATGGTTTTAATGGGAATAAGATAGAAGAGGTTTTAGACACCTAAATTATCATCTAATTAATAGAAAATAAATCAGTGAATCCTAGAATCAAATTATCTAGAAATAAGGACTATGCATGCTATTTAGTGTAGATAACAGAGAACATGCTCAAAAACAGTAAAAGCAATTACCTCTATGGAACAGAATTAAATAGCAAGAGAGGTGACTTTTTAAAAATTACAAGTTTTAAAATATACCCTACCCTCAGTGGTATTTAAAAATATGTGCATGTTTTGTCTTGA
>NW_007737885.1:45921-47054 GCF_000696425.1 Galeopterus variegatus | reverse complement strand
AAACTGTTGAAGAATCCAGCTTTGGAAAAGCCAAAATTATCATTAGAGATTAAAAGAAAACGATCCTCTCTAGTTGTAAGGACACACACATGTATACACGCACACACACGCACACTTTTGTCACCTCATAAGCTATAATTATATACTGCATCATAAACATCCATATACACACCCTAATTGTTTATAAAATTCAAAATTATTTGCATTTTGAAAATGTGCTTTATGTGTTTCTTAGTTATTATACTTGTAAAGGTATTATGTATATATGTACCAAAATGGAGTTCCATCTTATTTGTTTATAAAGCAAGGTATTATACCCATTAATTTTGCTAGTCATTTTATATGTATAAATATAGTTTTAGATTAAACAGGCTCTTAATATCTTAAAGCAGCAGTTATTCTTCACACCTAAATATAAAGAAATAGAAATATATTTTATATTTCATATTTTAGATAATGTGGGCTAAAGAGGTATATACTCAAATTAAAAGGTATCAATAAGATAGTTACACCTTGAGATTACTTAACTTTTGCTTAAGTGTATCATATTTTAACTAACATTGCAGTTTAGAAATTTCCACATGCTGAATGACACAAATATGCATGTTCACTTATGTTCATTTTTAAATTAAAATACACTGGTTAACATTTATGCTGCTGAATCAAGTTTAAGATTTCTTTGCAGTTTTTATTTTATTTTCTGTAGAATATATTCTAAATACTGTGTATATAAAATACTGTGCTTTATAATCACTCAAAACAATTTTTTTAAATTTGGATATGTCATTCAGCTTGATATAAAGTTAGGTGTATTTGTTTGGCTTGTTTTCAATTTTTACACCTTGCATTTTATTTAAATTTACTTTTTGAATGTATATTTTGATGATTTTTAAAAAATAAATATATGGCATATTCAGACAACTCTCACTTTCATCTCTGTTATGTTCACCTCTTTTCTATTACTCCCTCTTTTTGTTTCCACTGTCAGTGTTTCCTGTTACAAATATGAGCAAATGCAATTATGTATACATTTATATGAATGTGTGTATATATTCTATCTTTTGTGTAAGAAATTAAAGGTGTGTACAAATGATAGAATACCACAAATAACTTCTGCTTAACCCTACTTTTTT